>NC_046661.1:136706868-136713111 GCF_010883055.1 Belonocnema kinseyi
CCACTGGACGAGGCTCTAGAGAGTTCGTATTTTCGTGTACAACGTTACCGGCTGATGCCGTTGGAATTGATTGTTGAAATATATTTTTTTACATCTATTATTGTTCAGCTTTGTACTTAAATGTAGTTTTCTTTCGGCTCGTGCAGTTCTAAAAGTTTGAGACCGATATTTTATGTATAAAAAAAGTTCGAACGTTCACAAAATGTTGAGGTTCAGAAAAAAGATGAAATAATTTTCAGTGAAGTTCCTACCGAAATGCAGTACCTAAACGTACTTTATTGTACCCTAATAAATCTTCCAAAGTTTCAGCTCGATATTTTATTTACAAAAAAAGTTCTTAGGTTCAAAAAAACATTCAGTGAACGGAAAAAGTGAGGTAGGTAATATAGGTATTTAGCTGTGTCACATGCCCTTAAGTTGCAGATTCCTTTCTTTTGTTAAAAATTAAATTCTTTAACTAAAAATTTAACTATCCCACTTTCGGTGGAACATTGAAATTTTAAATTACTAATTGATATTTTTGTGTTGAAAATTCAGTTATTTGTTTCGAACATCGTATTTTTACATTCTCATCATTTATGATTGAGAAAGTCTTAGAATTGTCGGAAATTTGAATTCAAAGTTTTTCAACGGATCTCCACGTTTCGAGACCCCCTGAATCCGCAAATCAGGTTTTTACGATGGCGTCTGTCTGTCTGTCCGTCCGTCCGTCCGTAAACACGATAAATCTCGAAAAAATGAAAGGATCAAATCCATCTTTGGCACACTCTTTTAAGGTCCTAAAATAAAGGAGGAGTTCGTTAACCAGCCATTTTTAATAAAAATTCAAAAAGGGAGCGCATTTTGAAAATTTTTGAGACCACTTTTTTTCTGAATTTGAAAATTCTATGTACAGATATTTATAGTATTAAAATAGACAAATAATTTATCCTAATGATTTTTTTTCGACAAAAAAATTCCCAAAGTTATAGCATTTTCAACATTTTTTAAATTGACGAAATCAAAATATTAAGCCAAAAAACGCACGATATGAAAAAAAAGTCAAAAAAAGAAAAACATTTCTTTTTGAAAGCCCTACAGGATTATCATAACAAATTTGTGGATTTTCTTAAAAAAATTGAAAATTCAAATTTTTGATTGCACAAAAAATAATGAAAAATAAAAAATTCTATTTTGTGGACAAACTGTGTAGGATACGAAAAAAGATGAACTAACAAAAATTGTTATGCCAAAAAAGATCCACAATTTCGTTACGAATCACTTCTTGATAGGATGCTTACTTTTTGTTTTATTCGTGAAAAATAACATTGAAAATAAATAAATACTGGAATATGAAAGAGAAATTTTTAATAAAGTTTAGTTAAACCATCCAAATGCAAAGAATAAATATCCGAGCGCGAAGCGCGAGATTCATCCTTTAATAAATTTCAACTAATTTGTTGAAAATTTAGTTGTTTGTTATTAAATATTAATTTTTTCAGTTAAAAAGGAATATTCCTATTTCTGGGTCTATATATTTATATTTTAAATTAAAACTTTATCTTTTTTAGTTGAAAACTCCAATATTTGTTGGAAAATTGATTTTTTTTTATTGAGAATTTAACTATTTTATTAAAAATTGAACTGCACCAATTTAGGAAGAAAAAATATATTTATAAATGCAAATTATTTTTTTTAGTTAAAAATTCCTCTTTTTGGTAGAAAATTAATTTTCTTTGTTAAAATCTTATCTTGTTTCGTGAGGATTCAACTATTTTCTTGATTTTTTTTTGTTTATTAAAAATTAATGTCTTTAAGGAAAATTTGCATTATATTATTTTTGGTTGAAAACTAATCGTTTTTTGTAGAGGATTAATTTTATGGGTAAAAAATTAATCTGTTTTTTATTATTTTTATCATAGATGTCCAAATTCGAGTTTTTATTGTCTTATATGGGAAAAAACGCACCGTAGCCAATGAACGTCACTCAAATCCAAGCAAGCGCAGATCAAGGCAGCTCCGTTGGGATCATTAACTTCAAGAAAACACGTGTGACGTTCCATTGCTATCTAACTCACGGATGCCTCTGTCGCATGCATATAGCAATGCAATCGAGTACTGTGACAATCGAAATCGACAATATCGTTTAGAGATTTTATATTAAGGAATGATTTGCATACAAATAATAAAATATTTAACTAACAATATTATCGTTAGGGCGATGCAACTAAAAAAGAGGGAGAAATAGAAATAAATAAATTACTAAAATAAAAGAATAAAAGAAACTACTAAAACCAGAATGTTATATCAGGGTGGACGCAAACATAGTTTTATCTATTTTCCTAAAGTCTTAATTATTTAAAGTGCTTGCTATATACATTTTTTCCATTTTGCTATCATTTCTTTTTAATAAAAATTTTGAAATGCAAAACGTTTTTTGAAGATCTTCTTCTATTAATTAAGAAAAAATAGAAATTAAAATTTGAATTCTTCATTTTTGTATCAATCGCGCGCTATAAAAGAAATTTGATGGAATCAAAAACGCGGTATCAGACCTAATATAATATTCTGGTTTTAGTAATTTATTATTTTATTTATTTTAGTAATTTATTTATTTCTATTTCTGCCTCTTTTTTAGTTGCTTCCTCCTAACCATAAGATGTTTGGTTAAGTATTTTATTATTTGTTTGCAAATTCAACAACTTTGTGAAAGTCAATTTCTTTTATTAAAAGTTAACTTATTATTGAAAACTTATATTTTTCTTTCGAACTTTTGAGTCTGACATAATACGATGAAAATTCAATTACTTAAAAAAATTATGCACAACTTCGTTAAAAAGTTGTTTTTTTTTTTGGTGAAAAATTCATCTCATTGCTTGAACGTTAACTAGTTTGTTGAACAATTTTTTTTTGTTAACTATTTATCTCTTTGGTTGAAAATTCGTTTTTTTTTCTTCACAATTACTTTTTTCGAGTAAAAATGCAACTTTCATATTTTTTGTTGAAAAATAATTTTTTAATTGAAAATTAATTGAAAATTAATTTTTTTTCAATGAATTTTTTTTAGCTGAAAATTCATCATTTATGGTAGAGAATTAATTTATTTGGTTGAAATTTCCTCTTTTTCGATTGAAAATTCAATTGTTTGAATAAAAATTGACTATTTTCTGGAAATTAATATTTTTGGATTGAAAATTCAATTTTTTGATAAAAGATGCGAATCCAGATCGATTTGGTTTACCGTTCAACCATTTAAATACATTTTTTTCTTATCTTAAAAATCTTTATACAAAATTGGTCTTTTTCATTTAAAAGTTGCCGTTTTTAGTTCAAAGTTAAAAGACTCTGTTGAAAAGTAATTTTTTTTACAGATTCATAATTTCAGTTGAAACTTTATTTACGTATTTGGTTTGGAATTATATTTTTTAAATTAATTTTTTTACTTTAAAATTAACTTATCTGTTTTTGGTAAAAAAATCATCTTATTTAATTTATAATGTAAGTATTTGTTTGAAATTGAGGTATTCTATTGAAAACATACTTTTTTGGTAGACAATTAATATTATTGGTTTAAATTTCGTTTTTTTGGCTGAGGATTATTTCTTTTTAGGTAGAAAATTAAACTGTTTTTGAATAAAGTTTAATCTTAATTGTTCAAAAATTAGAAAATTGGCTTGAAAATTCATCTTTGTATGAAGGAAATTTCATTATTTGGTTAAAGATTCAACTATTTAGTTGAAAATTGAATTAATTTTTGAAAATTAAATTATTTTCTTAAAAAGTGATATTTTTTGTTTGAAAATTTAACTGTGTTCTATCAAATTCAATTATTTTGTTGCAAATTCATCTTTGTAAACAGTTTATCTCTCTCGTTGAAAATTCGTTTTTTTGTTAAAATTTAATTTTTTTTTAAATGAAAGTGCAACTTTCATATTTTTTGCTAATAACTTTTTTTGGTGGAAAATTATTTTTTTTTTTTGAAAATTAGAGATTAGACGAGTAGTAGGATTCCTAATGCTTACTAAAAATAATTTCTTCAAGTTGAAAATTCGGTTTTTTTTGTAGATAACTAAATTTTCTTGGTTGAAATTCTACCTTTTGGTTCCCAATGAAACTGTTTGGATAAAAATGAATACTTTTCTAGAAATTATTATTTTCTGTTTAAAAATGCAATTTTTTAATAGAGAATGAGGATCCAGGTCGAAAATAATTCTTTTTATTTAAATTTTAGCAATTTATGAATTACTTTTTTTTCTTGATTAAAAAACCTTTATTTGTATCAAATTTGTCTTTAGTGTCAAAAATTCGTTGTTTTCAATTCAAAGCCAAACTACTTTGTTAAAAATTGTTTTATCTGGTCGTGGATTTATAATTTGAGTCAGAAATTTATCTATGCACTTGCTTAAAGTTTAATCTGTCTTGTTTAAAAATGACACTATTTGCTTTAACATTAAGCTTTGTATGTAGAAAATTATAGACTTTGGTTGAAAATTCAACTATTTTCTGGAAACTTTAATCATTTTTTGAAAATAAAACTTTTTTTTCAGGAATTCATATTGTTTGTTTAAAAATTTAACTTTTTTCTAACCGATTCAATTATTTGGTTGCCAATTCATCCCCAGTGGGCAAAAAATTTGGCGACGTCTTTACGACATCGTTACGACATTTTTACGACCACTTTAAGATATCATGTGTCCATGTCGTTAAGGTGTCCTTACGATATCGTAAAAATGTCGCATGAATTGAGGATGTCTTTACGATTCCGTAAAGACATTGTAATGACACGGGTATAGGGTGTCGTAAAATTGTCGCAATTATGTCGTAACGATGTCGTAAAGAGGTTGCCAAATTCTGTGCATACTGGGTCTTTATAGGTTGAAAATTCATCAATTTGTTCAAGATTTTTAAAATGCGAAACGTTTTTTGAAGATTTTATTCTATTAATTTAAAAAAAATATAAATTAAAATTTGATTTCTTCCTTTTTGTCTCAATCGCGCGCTATAAAAGAAATTGGATCGATTCAAAGACACGAATGTCGTTTCGCAGGAGAATGTCGTTGTCACGCCTCGACCTTATCATTTGGATTTAGCTTCGCAGCTGACTCTCAGTTAAAATTAAAACTACGCGCCAAGGTGCATTTATGATAATAATTAAGTTGTGCATTGCGACAAATAGCAACGGCCTGGCATACATTACAATGCGGAAGATTAATAGATGGCAAATTAGATACGAGATTAGACGGTGGGTTTAAAGTGAAGGTCAGGCATTGCTCATTAACATCCGACCAAATCTTGACCTCGACTCGTAATTAGTTTTTATCTTCTATCATATTTTATATTTTTATTTGAGACCAGAATAAAATTATCGAATCATCACTAACACTTCCTTATGTATGAAGAGTCAGTTTTTGTTTAATCCCATTTTTTAAAACCAATTGATTTATTTATTAACAAAAATGTACAATCGAAAGAAGATTTCTGCTCATAATTACATTTCTCGAAATACAGTCATGATTTCAGACCATATTAGATTTTGAATAAATTAGATTAAATTTTAAAATGTTGATAAATTTCAGGAAATTTTCGGTCATTCGTGTTAATTTTACAGTTAAATATGGTAACTTAAAATAAATGAATCAAAACGCAATTTTATTCATTTTTATAGATTTTCCAAAATTTATTAAATGTTTTAGTAATTCATGGTGATATTACAGGTAATTGAAGGTAACTTACCGTAAATTGACCCAAATTAAATTTTAAAATGTCTAGCTTTCCGGAAATTTATGAAAATGTTCGGTCGTTAATTGTAATTTTACAGGTAAATATGTCAACTTAACAAAGAACATCGAAAATTTAGTTTTAAACTTTTTGTTACCATTCCGGAATTTTCGTCAAAGTTTTGGTCATTAATAGTAATATTATAGGTAATTTATGCAAACTTACCATAATTTACCCAAAATTCAATTTAAAAACATCTATAAATTTCCGTACATTCATAAATTTTTTTGGAAATTTATGTTAATTTTACAGGTAATTTATGGTAAAGTAACATAAATTGACCAAAATTTAAATTTAAAAATGTCTATAAATTTCCGAAAATTTTCGATCATTGATGGTAATCTTACAGGTAAATATTATAACTTACCATAAATTATCCAATATTCAATTTAAATGAAAAAACAAAATTTTCGGAAATTTGTGAAATGTTTTAAAATAAATTATAATAAATCATAATAAATGAATAAATTATAATATTATATATAA
>NC_046661.1:136713211-136716267 GCF_010883055.1 Belonocnema kinseyi
CTGCCTTAGCAACGGTTTATAACTGGGTAAATGAATTTAAGCGTGGTCGTACATCAATAAGTGACGAACCACGTTCAGGAAGGCCCGTAGAAGCAAGTACGTAGATTCCCCCGGCTTTTTTCCTAGGATAAGAAATATTTTGCCTTCAAAATCTGGGATATGCAAACATGTTAACGGACGTCTTCACACACTTTTTTTGAGTTTTTTTAGCAGAAAATGTTTGATATTGCTAACAACGTGCGTATATATTTCGAGGTTATGTGTGTTACAATTCACCCGAGCGTTACTTCCAAACTACACAATATTTTTGGCTGAAAACTTTTGACTTACAAATAAACATAGTAACTAATTTCCCGGAAATAACCTTGTTTGCAGGCAATCAAAAAGTTTATTTGATAAATAATTTCCAGATTATCGGAAAGGCACAGATAAAAAACGACGTAACCTCAAAATAATATAAATGCATAACATTTTGATTTAGAGAAATACATTTTTTTGTTATTATATCCCTTAAAAATGAGTCCGGGGACGTCCGTTATGATATTTTATAGCATCTCCGAATTCAGTTTTAAAAAATTTTCATTTTCGTGGAAAAAAAAGTCGGGGAAACTGTATCACATGCCCTTATTGATTGAAACAAATAATTTGTTTAGTACAATTTGCTTGATTTAAACAAAACATTGACTTTTATTAAACAATGCATTTGTTTAAAATCTGTTTATTCGAATTCATAAAAATATTTATTTCATTCAAACAAAAAATAGAGTACAAAGCAGATCCACAATGTGCCGCTAGGCGTGATAAAGCGCTACCGATGGTTCCTAAGTAACTAACCTAGAATCTGAATTAATTTATCATGTGATTTATTTTATTTGATGGACTTTGTATTTTTTCAGTTTTGTATTATTCTAAAGGTTCTGATTTACTGTAAAATCTTAAATTAATTGAAAAATGGACCAAATATCTTTAGTTTAGAAATTACGTGAATTGTAGGGCGTTTACCTTGTATATAATTGAAGATTTCGAATGTAAATCTTTTTCAATACTAACTTCCTTTCATTATAAAGACGATTTATGACATCAATCATGTTTTTTTTCTATTATAATTATCATTGTATATTTAAAAGCAGGAGCACTTATATATACATTTAATTCAAATATCTAACTCTGGTTCATTCCCCATTATTCTAATTTATTATTGTTTTATTCAGAAATGAGAAGCACAGAGTTAACAATTAACCAGAATTAAGCTTCGGAATAAATACGTGTTTCTGGTTTTACATATACAACGATACTTATAATTAAGAATAAACATATTATCGAGCGCATACATTATTTTTATAAAGAATGCTGAATTTTGAGGTTAAGTGTAAAAAAAGATTTGCTTCACTTTCACAAAGTCTATAATTAATTGAAAAAAAATATATTCAATGTAAACAAGAACTTTAATTATTTTAAACAAGAGATTTATTTAAACAAACCAAAAATTTATTTGAACCAAACAAATAAGGACTACCAAAAAATTTATTTAAATTAAACAAAAATTTGTTTGACCCCATATTAAAGAAATAATTTGTTTAATTCAAGTAAAATTTGTTTGATTCAAATAAAAATTTTTCGGAGTGTATTTCTTCGAGACCGTTCGTATATTAGGTAAAGCTTTTTAGATTGGGTGAGAAGATTCGAGAAATTATACGTAACATTTTTTTAATTTATTAATTTTTTTTTAAACCTCTTCATACAGAATTACTCCGTATGGTTAAATTTCGACTAAAATAGATGAACTTTTATTTTAACAAAATAGGCGAAGTTTCAATCAAAAAGATTTATGTTCTACCGAAAAAGACTAATTTTCAAATAAGTAGTTGAATTTAAAACTAATAAAGATCAATTTTCAAACAAGTTGTTAAATTTTCAATTAGGAAGGAACAATTTCCCACAAGAATGGAATAGTTAATTTTTCAGTTTATAAATTAATTTTGATTAAAAAAAAAATAAATTTTTAACCAAGCAAATAAATTTTCTACTAAAGTGATCAACTAAAATAATTATAATTTCAGTTTAAAAAAAAAACTAGATTTAAAAATCGTCATCAACTAATAAATAAATTTTCGGAAAAAATTTTTACATTTAATATTTTAAATCCAAATAATTACAAGCAACCAAAAAGACGAATTTTCCATATAACAGTTAAAAAATACTATTCTTCAACCAAAAAAATTAATTTTTAACAAAAAAAAAATATTTGATATTTTGAATGAGATCTTAATTTCAAATAAAAATAGTTTCAGTCAAAAAAAAAAGAATTTTCAATATGACAGTTAAAAAAAAACTAGAATGAAGAATCTTCAATGAAAAACATGAATTTTTCATAAAAAAACTTAATATTTGATATTTTAAAACAGCTTTTAATTTTAACTCAGAATAGTTACAGTCGATCAAAAAATACAAATTTTCAATTTAACAATTAAAACACTTGAATGAAAAATATTCAACAGAACAACAAAAAACGTAGTATTTAACATTTTAAAACAGATTTTAATTTTTAATCAAAATAGTTGCAGTCAATCAAAAAAGTCGAATTTTAAATATAACAGTTAAAAACTAGAATGATGAATCTTCAACCACAAACATGAATTTAAAAAAAAAAAACGTAATTTTTTATATTTTAAACGGATTTTTATTTCAACTGAAAATAGTTGCAGTCAAACAAAAAAGACGAATTTTAAATATAACAATTAAAAACTAGAATGATGAATTTTCAAACAAAAACATGAATTTTCAACAAAAACTTAATATTTGATATTTTAAAACAGCTTTTTATTTTAACTCAAAATAGTTACAATCGATCAAAAAATACGAATTTTCAATTTAACAATTAAAAAACTATAATGAAAAATCTTCAACCAAAAACATGAATTTTCATATAAAAACGTAATTGATATTTTAAACGAATTTTAATTTTAACTCAAAATAGTTACCGTCGTTAAAAATAGACGAATTTTCATGCAAAAATGTAATATTTGACATTTTAAAACAGATTTTAATTTTTAATC
>NC_046661.1:136716367-136719087 GCF_010883055.1 Belonocnema kinseyi
AAATACGAATTTTCAATTTAACAATTAAAAAACTATAATGAAAAATCTTCAACCAAAAACATGAATTTTCATATAAAAACGTAATATTTGATATTTTAAACGAATTTTAATTTTAACTCAAAATAGTTACAGTCGTTAAAAATAGACGAATTTTCATCAGAAAATGTAATATTTGATATTTTAAATCAAAATAGTTGCCGTCAAACAAAAGAGACGAATTTTCAATATAACAGTTAAAAGACTAGAATGAAGAATCTTCAAACAAAAACATGAATTTTCAACAAAAACTTAATATTTGATATTTTAAAACAGCTTTTAATTTTAACTCAAAATAGTTACAATCGATCAAAAAATACGAATTTCCAATTTAACAATTTAACACACTAGAATGAAAAATCTTCAACCAAGAACATGAATTCTCCTGTAAAAACGTAATATTTGATGTTTTAAACGGATTTTCATTTAAACCCAAAATAGTTGCAGTCGATCAAAAAATAAAAATTTTCATCAAAAACTGTAATACTTGATATTTTAAAACAGATTTTAATTTTAAATCAAAATTTTTGCAGTGAAACAAAACAGACGAATTTTCAATATAACAGTCAAAAAACTAGAATTTAAAATCTTCAACCAAAAACATAAATTTTCAACAAAAACGTAATATTTGATATTTTAAACGGATTTTAATTTTAACTCAAAATAGTTACAGTCGTTTAAAATAGACGAATTATTAATATAACAGTGAAAAAAGCTAGAATGAAGAATCTTCAACCAAAAACATGAATTTTCAACAAAAAATGTAATATTTGATATTTTAAACACAATTTAATTTTTACTCAAAATAGTTGTAGTGTACCAAAAAAAACGAATTTTCAGTATAACAGTTGACTTTTCAACAAAAAAAAACTTTTCAACAAAATTGTTTAGCTTTAAACAAAATAGTTTGATTTTAAACTAAATAAGTTAATTTTTAACAAAATGCATCAATTTTCATCTAAAAAAGATAAGTTTTCATAAAAAATGGAAACTTATACTTCCAGTTAAAAAATAATCTTTAACAAAAAATGATTGTTTAACAAAATAGAATTATTTTTTAACAAGAGAAATGAATTCTCAGAGTCTTTCAATAAAAATTTAAAAAAAAAACAAAAAAGACGAATTTTCAACAAAATTTATAAATTTTCGACAAAAGAAGTTAATTGTCAACGAAATAATTAAATTTTCTACCAAATGAGTTAAATATTAAACCCGAACTGACAAATTTTCAACAAAACAGTTGAATTTTCAACGAAAGAGAGAATCTTAAACTACAATAGTTTAGAATGTAGTACAAAAATAAATGTTTAATTAAAAAAAATTATTTCTTAACAAACCTGTTGAATCTCCAACTGAAAAGATGAATTTAGAAGAAGTAAAATAAATTGTCCATCGAAAATGGAACAGCAATGAAATAAATGAGCACTGAACGAAAATGTTTAAATTTCAACTAAAATACGTCGACTTTGAACCAAAAATGGAAGCGTCGAATTTTCAATTTAAAAAATTAGTTTTCAGTTTAAAAAAATTAATTCTCAGTTAAAAAAGTAACTTCCAACAAACAAACAAAATAGATAAATTTTCAGCCAAAATGAAGAATTTCTAACTGCAATCTGGAATGGTGCAATTTTAAACCAAAGACGAATTTTTAATAAAATAGTTTAACTTTCAAGCAAAAAAGGTTTTGATTTGAAAATAAAACCAGTAGAGTTCATCCAAAAATAATGTATTTAAACAAAAAAGTTGAATTTCATACCAAACAATATTTTTCTGTGAAAAATGTTAAAAACTGGCCACGAATTTTCTATTAAAAAAAATTTTGACAAAAAGAGAAGAATTTTCTGTTAAAAAAATTGAATTTTTATTCAAATAGTTGAATTTTCAACTAATAGCGATCAATTTTCAAGCAAAAATGGAGTAGTTCATTTTTCAGTTCAAAAAATTAATTTTCGAACAAAACCGACTTATTAATCATATAAATGCAACTTTAAATTATAAAATTATTTTTTAATAAATTAGTTCAACCTTTAGCCAAATGGATATATTTTAATTCCAGAAAATTAATTGTCCTCCGAAAAAAACGAATTTTTAACGAAATATGGAGATTTATTTTTTAATGAAAACGGTCATTTTTCCACAAAAATTAAAAAAATTGCGTTTTTACTTTAAAAAATAAATTTTTAATGAAAACAATGAATATTTAACTAAATAGGTAAACTTTCAAGAAATAAAACGAATTTTTAACAAAATAATTAACTCAACTTTCGACCAAGTACAAGCATTTTTTAACAAGAAATGTCCATTTTCAACCAAATAGTTGAGTTCAATATGGAACTAAAAAAAGTTAATTTTCAAGAGAAAACCCGATTTTTATACAAACCAATTGAATTTTGAACCCGAAAATATGAATTTTGAAATAAATTTTCAAAAAGGTAGTTCAACTTTCTACCAAGTATAGTTTGATTTAAGCGAAACATAAATCTCAAGGATGAATATTAAATTTCAAATATATCCACCAAAAAATGTTTTAATTTATGATGAAAAAAAGTTTAATAATTAATATAAAAAAATTAAAATTTCACTCATGATTACAGTAACTAAAATTTATTAACCTCCCAACAAGATGAATTTTTAAAAAAATTAAACTTTTAACCAATTAGTTAAATTTCCAACCAAAAAAAATA
>NC_046661.1:136719187-136765649 GCF_010883055.1 Belonocnema kinseyi
ATAAGGTTTTAAACATTTCTACCGAAAAACGTTTTAATTGAAGATCTATAATAGTATAATAATTATTATTTAAAAAAATTAAAATGTCAATCATGATTACAGAAATCAAAAGTTATTAATGCCCGAACAAAATGAATTTAATCAAATTTAAACTTTCAAGCAATTATTTACATTTTCAAGCAAAAAGATGAATTTTTCATTAACAATTTAAAATTTGAATTTTCAATTTAAAAGGATTATTTTCCAACACAAAATGTAATGGTTCAATTTTAAATAAAAAAATGTCTACATATTTTCAAGAATTCAAGCAGTTAAAATTCTCTTCAAAAGATTATTTTTTAATCAAAAAGAAAATAATTTACAACAAAATGGGTAAATTCTCAATCACGCGTTAACCCTTTCCGGTATACATTTTTCAGGGAAACGAGTTTTCATGAAAATTGGTGCATAAGGGTTTTTGGGGTCGCTGATTACGAATCTGAACTCAGATTTTGAAAATTCAAAATGGAGGGTCCAATATGGCGACTAACGTTTGGCATACATATTTTTTTTTAATTGGTCTGCGGGGGTTTTAGGATCACTGATCACGAATCTGAACTCAGATTTCGAAAATTCAAAATGGTGGATCCAATATGGCGACTTAAATTTGGAGCATTTTTGGATTTTTTAAGAATTGGTATACAGGGGTTTTTTGGAGTCCCTAATCACGAATACGAACTCAGATTTTTAAAATTCAAAATGGCGGATCCAATATGGTGATTCCAAAAATCCTTATACACTAATTTTTAAAAAATCCAGAAAACTTTATTATTTTGACCGCCATATTGGATCCGTTATTTTGGATTTTCAAAGTCTGATTTCAGATTCGTGATCCGCGACCCCGAAAACCTCTGTATACCAATTTTCAGAAAAAAATCCAAAAATATTTCAAGTTTCGGGCGCCATCTTGGATCCACTATTTTAAATTTCCAAAATCCGAGTTCATATTCGTGCTCACTGACCCCAAAAACCCCTCTATACCAATTTTCAGATAAAATTCAAAAATATTCCCAATTTCGGCAGGCCTATTGGGTCCGCCATTTTGAATTTTCAAAATCTGAGTCCAGATTTGTATTCAGCGACCCTGAAAACACTTAAGTACCCATTTTCATAAGGATATAATGAACAGTTTTTTCAATAATGAATTTTTTAAACAAAAAAGGCTTTTTTCATCTTTGTTTATAAGTATTGAAAAATTATTTTTAAAATTTAGACCCTTCGGCCAAAAATTTCAATTTTTATCATCCTACGAGCATGAAATTTAAAAAAAATGTGTGTAAAATCCAATAAGAACTACTCTGAAATCGCAAAGAATGATATGAAAAAAGGTGGGAATACGGTATTCCCACCATTTTTCAATCATTTATATCTTATAAAATAATGCGTTACATATCTTGAACAATTCAAGCATTTAAAGTTATAATTTTCAAAAAAAAATTCTCGAGGAGGAATATAACATTTGAAATATTTCAAGCAAATTTTTTAAAAATTTCAGATCAAAAAGAATATAATCATTAATATAAAAAGATATTAAAATGTCACTCATGAATATAGCAACAAAAATTTATTTACCTCCCAACAATATGAATTTTTAAAAACTTAAACTTTCAACCAATTAGTTCAATTTTCAACCATAACAGATGAATTTTTCATTAACAATTTAACATTTGAATTTTCAATTAAAAAATACTATTTCTCAACCCAAGAAATAATGGTTCAGTTTTAAATAAATAAAAAATTTCTGCTAAGATAGACATATTTTCAACAATTTAAGAAGTTAAAATTAAGTTTTAAAAATTATTTTATCAACCAAAAAGAAAAATAATATTTTTTAAATATTTGAATTTGAAACCAAAGAAATAAATGTTAAGCTAAAGAAAATAAATCTTCAAAAAAGTAGTTTGAATTATTATCAATTATAGTTTAATTTTTAAGAAAAATCTCAAGGAGGAACATAATATTTGAAATATTTAAACCAAAAAATGTTTTAATTTAAGTTAAAAATGAGCATAATAATTATTATAAAAATTTAAATTCCACTTATGATTATAGTAAGTAAAATTTATCTACATCCAAACAAGTGTATTTTTTTTAACTTAAAGTTTTAACCAATTAGTTAAATTTTCAACCAAAAAAGATGAATTTTTTATAAACAATTTAAAATTTTAATTTTCAATTAAAAACGAATACTTTAGAACAAAAAATGTAATGTTTCAATTTTCAAGCAGCAAAAATTTCTACTGAAAGAGACGAATTTTGAACAATTCAGTCAATTTAATCAATTAATCTTGATCTAAAAAAATTAATCTTTAAAAAAGTAGCTCAACTTTATACCAATTATAGTTTAATTTTTTTTAATCTTAAGAAGGCATACAACATTTGAAATATTCCAACCAAAAATTGTTTCAGTTTAAGATGAAACAAGAGTATAATAATTAATATAAACAAATTAAAATCTAACTAATGATTAAAAATTAAAAGTTATTCACGCCCGAATAATATAAATTCAATAAAAGTTAAACATAGAACTAATTAATTAAATTTGTAACCCAAAAAGAGAATTTTTTCATATACAATTTAATATTTGAATTATCAATTAATAACGATTATTTAAAACAAAAAATGTAATCGTTCAATTTTCAACCAACAATAATTTATACTTTTCACCACGTATAGTTGAAATTTAAAAAAAAAACTCAAGGAGGAATATAACATTTAAAATATTTCAATAAAACAATGTTTGAATTTAAAATAAAAAAGTAGGATAAATAATATAAAAAAAATTAGAATGTAACTCATGATTATAAAAATGAAAATATATTAATGCCCAAACAACATGAATTTATTAAAAGTTAAACTTTCAAACAATTAGTTAGATTTTCAACCCAAAAAGATGAATTTTTTATAACAAATTTAATTTTTTAATTTTCAATTAAGAACGATTATTTTCCAACAAAAATTGTAATGGTTCAATTTTTAACCAAAAAAATTTCTACTAATTGAGACGTATTTTCAACAATTCAATAAGTTAAAGTTCAGTTTAAACAATAATTTAAAAAAAAAAGGAAAATAATTTTCAACAAAATAGTTAAATTTTCAACCAAAGAAATTAATCTTGAGCGAAAAAAATGAATCTTCAAGAAAGTAGTTCAACTTTATATCAATTATGGTTGAATTTTTTTTTTAATCTTAAGGAGGGATATAAAATTTAAATATTTCAACCAAAAGATGTTTTAATTTAAGATTAAAAAGAGCATAATAATAATATGAAAGATAAAATTCCACTCATGATTATAGGAAGTAAAATTTATTTACGTCCAAACAAGATGAATTTTTTTTAAGCTTAACGTTTCAACCGATTAGTTAAGTTTTCAACCAAAAAAGATGAATTTTTCACAAACAATTTAAAATTTTAATTAAGAATGATTATTTTCAAATAAAAAATGTAATGGTTTTATTATCAACAAAAAAAAATTTTCTACTAAAAGAGATGTATTTACAGCAATTCAATCACTATAAGTTCAGTTTAAACAATTATTTTTTTAACCAAAAAAAAATTATATTTAAAAAAATAGTTGACTTTTCAACCAGAGAAATGAATCTTGAGCTAAAAAAATGAATCTTTAAGAAAGTAGTTCAACTTATAGTTTAATTTTTTTTAATTCTTAAGGAGGAATATAAAAATTGAAATATTTCAACCGAAAATGTTTTAATTTAAGATTAGAAAAGAGTATTATAATTAATATGAAAAAATCAAATATCACTCATGATTATAGCAACTAAAATTTATTTTAGGGGGTCGAGAGACTTGAGACAAAAAAAAAAAATTAAAGAAAATCCGTGGCAAAGGCGAATGGATTTTCAAGTGGCGCCTTTTCTGCGTGGGAGAACTTGAATGTGACGTCACAAAAATGGGGATAGATCGATAAACGCGTCACAGCTGTCTATATAAGGGCCTAGAGTCATGCGTGAGCTTAATATGAATTAATTATGACATGCTCGCATTTCACATTCATATTCTACGGAATTTACGCTACGAGCATAGAACTGAAATTCGCAATGGCCTGAATCATAATTTTTTTTACTTTTAATCACGGAAATACAATTTTTTGACAATAAAATAAAGTATTAAATTATTTAAGATTTTTTTTTATATGGACAAATAAGTTTTTAGTCTGTGCTTTAGTTTCGATTTAGACGCTTTTAGAAAAAAGATTGTAAGATTTTCAAATCATTTTTTTATTGTTTTTTTTTTTTTTAATAAAAATGTAGTTTGTTTCTTATTTAACAACAAAGTTCACTTTTTTTAACCTGTTAGATGAAACATTTTTTTCTATTCTAAAATGAGTCAACAAAAGGTCTTATATCAGTGTTAAAATTACCTATAAATAATTTCCGAGAAGCGATAAGAATTTTAAAACAATGTTTTATTACACTGTAAACGAATTAAGGACAGAAGTTATTTTTCAGAATTATATTGTTTAAGTTATTCATTTAAATAATTTGTATAAAAAATAAAAGTATTATAGCAAAAATTAATCGGAAAAACATTCTTAGTCGATTTCTCAAACAAAAATTGAACGTATTTGTTGAAAAATAACCAATCTCTGAATTTGTTTATGAATATTATTTAAATAATTATTAATTGTTTGTAACTGAAAAACTACCATAGAAAAGCGTCATCGGAAATATATTCTTAGTTTATTCTGTATAAAAATGGACTTTTCCTCGAAAAGTATCTAAGCTGTGATTTTGTTTATGAAAATTGTTTAAATAATTAAAATATTTCCTATGAATTTACAAATTATCATAGCAAAAATTGATTTAAAATTAATTCTTATTTAATTCTGTAAAAAATTGAGCCTATTCGTTCAAAAATATTTAAAGTGTGAATTTGTTTATAAAAATTGTTCAAGAAATTTTTGCATAGCATCTATTTTAAATTAATTGCAATGATAAATGATTGTCTCTCGAATTTTATACAAAATCACTGGGTCTCAATGATTTAAACAGTCCTGAACCTGCAATATAACTTTTCTTCATTAATTTGTTTATAACGTAAAAAGAATTCTTTAAATTATTTTCACCTACAGTAAACTGTTAAATTTGAAAAATTTGGCCAGCATAACAAAATTCTATATTTATTCTAAAAGCTCAGTTCTCGAATTTTATTTAATAAATTACTTGTATTTAATGTCGAAAACCCCAAACCAATTTTTATCCTAAATCCACTACCGGAATACTGCTGTCTAACCAAATTTATTCAATTAGAAAAAAAAATTTTACGCTGAGTTTTTTAAAAATTATTTAAGAAATTATTTGTATTTCTCTTCAGGCAACAGAAAAAAAATTATCTTGACATCCCTACCGGAAGACTGATATTTACCATAACTGATCAAATTAAAAAGCTTTCTAAATGTTGAAAATTTCTCATTTTATTCTGAGCACTCGGTTCCAAGATTTTATTTAATTAATTTCTCGTATTTGATACGAGGCAACACCAAAAAGTGTTTTCTTAAACTCTCCAATTGGAAAAATTAGCTAAATTTTAAAAAAATTATTATTTTATTCCTAACGCTTGACTATTACATTTTATTGAAAGAATTACTTATATTTTATGGTAATATTACTACTGGAGGCCTGCTATTTAACAAAATTCATCAAATTAAAAAAAACTTTAAAATTTTAAATTTCCTAATTTTTTATGAACTCTCTGTTTTTGAAATTTCTTTAATAAATTACTTATATTTGATGCGTGGAACGACAAACAAAGTTTGATCTTAATATCGCTACTGGAAGACTGCTATTGTACCAAAATTATTTAATTTAAGAATTTTGTTAAATGCTAAAAAAATTACAATTTTTTCTCGAAGCTGAGTTCTCGAATTTTATTCAATAGATTACTTGCAATTGATGCTGGGAACGCCAAAGTTTGATCCTAATATCGCTACGGGAAGACTGCTATTTAACAAAATTGATTATATTTTAAAAATTGCTTGAAATGAAAAAAAAAATTTATTTTGAAAGCTCGAATTCAAATTTTATTTAATAAATAAATTGTATTTGATGCGAGACTACATCAAGCGTAATTTTACGTAATATCCCTACCGGAAGACTGCTATTTTACCAAAATTATTTAATTTAAGAATTTTGTTAAATGCTAAAAAAATAACAATTTTTTCTCAAAGCTGAGTTCTCGAATTTTATTTAATAGATTACTTGCAATTAATGCTGGGAACGCCAAAGTTTGATCCTAATATCGCTACAGGAAGACTGCTATTTAACAAAATTGATTATATTTTAAAAATTGCTTCAAATGAAAAAAAAAATTTTATTTTGAAAGCTCGAATTCAAATTTTATTTAATAAATAAATTGTATTTGATGCGAGACTACATCAAGCGTAATTTTACGTAATATCCCTACCGGAAGACTGCTATTTTACCAAAATTATTTAATTTAGGAATTTTGTTAAATGCTAAAAAAATAACAATTTTTTCTCAAAGCTGAGTTCTCGAATTTTATTCAATAGATTACTTGCAATTGATGCTGTGAACGCCAAAGTTTTATCCTAATATCGCTACGGGAAGACTGCTATTTAACAAAATTGATTATATTTTTAAAATTGCTTAAAATAGAAAAAAAATTTATTTTGAAAGCTCGAATTCAAATTTTATGTAATAAATAAATTGTATTTGATGCGAGGCTACATCAAACGTAATTTTATCGTAATATCCCTACCGGAAGACTGCTATTTTACCAAAATTATTTAATTTAGGAATTTTGTTAAATGCTAAAAAAATTACAATTTTTTCTCAAAGCTGGGTTATCGAATTTTATTCAATAGATTACTTGCAATTGATGCTGGGAACGCCAAAGTTTGATCCTAATATCGCTACGGGAAGACTGCTATTTAACAAAATTGATTAAATTTTTAAAATTTGTTAAAATGAAAAAAAAAAATTTATTTTGAAAGCTCGAATTCAAATTTTATTTGATAAATAAATTGTATTTGAGGCGAGGCTACATCAAACAAGATTTTATCGTAATATCCCTACCGGAAGGCTGCTATTTACTAAAATTCATTAAGTTAAACAAATTTTTTGAACTTTAAAATTTCTAATTTTATTTTGAATCCTCGGCTCTTAGTTTATATTTTATAAATTATAAATTTTTGAGTTTATTAAATAAATTACCTGTATTTGATGCCGGGAACACCAAACAAAGTTTGATCTTAATATCGCTAGCAGAATACTGCTATTTAACATAAATTAATTTGAAAAATTTTTGAACTCTGAAGAAATTATAATTTTATTCTGAAAGCTCGGTTCTCGACTTTTATTTCATAAATTAAATTTCCTTGATGGTGGATAGCATCAAAGTTGCATCACAATATCCCTTCCGGAAGACTGCTATTTAAGCAAATTTATTCAATTAAAAAAATTTTTAAACTTTAAAAAATACTAATTTTATTTTGATCAGATTTTATTCAATAAATTACGTCTATTTAAGCCAGAGGAACAGAAAAGCAATTTTTATCCTAATATCCCGAGAACCGAGCAAATAGAATAAAATTTTCATTTTTTTAATTATTTTAAAACTTTCTTTGAATTTATTAAAGTTTTTTAAATTGCAGTTTTCCAATAGAGATATTATGCTGAATTTTTTTTTGCTCTTACCGGACATCAAATACAAGTAATTCATTAAATGAATTTCAAAAACCAAACTTTTGAACATAATTTTCCAATTCTTTGAATTTTAAGAACCTTTTTTAGTTGAATAAACTTGTTAAAATGTCAGTCTTCCCGAATATTTGAACATTTGAAATAAATTTAAAATTGTTCAAATTTTCAAAACATTTTTTAATTTTTTCTGTTGTCCGGCATCAAATACAAGTAATTTTTTAGAAAAAAAAATCCGAACGCTTAGGGGAAAATTATACATTTTTCATTTCAACCAATTTTGAAAATTTACTCAATTTTGTTAAATGTCAATCTTCCAGTAGGGATATTGGGATGAAGCTTTTTTCCACAACCCGAAATTAAATGCAAGTAAAAATTTTCAAATAAATTCCGTAAACCAACCGTTTAGAATAAAATTCCAAGTTTTTTAATTTTAACAATTTTTTTTATTTCATAATTTTTTTTAAATTGGAGTCTTTTGGTAGGGACATTATGTCAAAAGTTTTTTTTTACCATTGCTTTAAATCAATTAAAAGAAATTTCTACGTTAAAATAAAAAAACGGTGCGTTTATAATGCAATAGTTAATTTTATTCCTAAAAAATTAATTTAAGTAATTTAAAGAAAAATTTAAAGAAAAAATAGCAAAATAATTAATTTTTAAATAATTTGAAAAAAAAATAATATTAAAATCGTTTTTTGCATTTAAGTGATTTCAGTACGCAAATCTCGAATATTCCTTTCTAGTGTGGGTTTCCCATTCACAGATGAATTTTTGTTTTGAGTATACGTCACAGGATCTTGACCAAAATTGGATTGTGATTAAAACCCACGTTCGAATTTTACGTTTCCCATTTACCTTTTACAATTATTCTTTATTAAATGTTCGACTGCAAATTATATTATGCACAGCTTATATAATTTTCAGTTCAGCTTACAAATTTTTTGCGCTGCACAAACGCATGCGCGCCAAGTGCGCATTCACGTCCTTCACTATTTACTTCCTGACGTTAAAAATATAAAAAATTTAAAAATCTATTATGAAATGAATTGTAAAATATAAAAAGTTTCAATTTTTTAAATATTTATCAATAATTAATAATTTTTCATTGAAATATTTGAAATAAAAAAAATTTATATATTCAAATATTTTAAATGGAATGAAAAGGAATTATACTTGTATAATTTTTAAATAGTAATAATTATTATTCTTGTCTCACGCTTAAGATTATTAAATTAATGACACATTGGATAAAACCTACAGCTTAAAGTGGAATCCGAACCCCCAGAACCTCGGTAAAGGTGCATAAAAAAAGTTCAAGAGGAATTCTAATTTATAAACAATTTAATATTTTATCATAGCAGAAAAATGACTCTGCAATTTTTTAACTTAATTTACAGTAGAAAGAAAAATAAGGTCCATTGAAATGTTTGCCATGTAGGATATGTCCTCGCGATCGATTTACAAACAAGCGCTAATGACACGTGTAATGTTTCTTTAATGAATGCTTATACTCGATGGGAAGCTTGGCACGAGCTCTTAAGATCGGACGATTAGCTAATCTTGTTTTTTATAACTTATTATGGTTCAATTTTTTTTTAAATAAATAATTTTTCATCTAAAAGATATAATTTTTTAACTAAAAGACGGTTTCAGGCCAAAAATGGATTAGTTAAATTTTCAGTAAAAAAAAGTAATTTTTGACACACACAAAAAGTGAATTTCAACAAAATAGTTAAATTTTCAATAAAAAAATTAATTTTCTACTTAAAAATACGAATTTTCAACCAAATCAATCAATTAGGAACCAAAAGATATAAATTTCAAACTAAAAGACATAAATTTGAGAAAAAAATTAAATGATTATATTTTCAGTTCAAGAAAAGTCATTTTCGACAACAACAAAAAATTAGTTAAATTTTCGATAAAAAAGATTAACTTTCTACTAAAAAATACGATTTTTCAACAAAATTACTAAATTTTTAACTAAAAATGGAACGATTAAATTTTTAGTTAAAAACGATTTTTTAACAAACAAGAAAATAAATTTGAACAATATAGAATTTTCAACCAAAAAGATTAATTTTCTACCAAAAACGCGAATTTTAAAAAAAAATACATAAATTTTTAAATAAGAGGCATCAATTTAAGACCAAAAATGCAATTCTTAAATTTTCAGTTTAAAAATAGTAATTTTTAGCGACAAAAGTCGATATTTCAACAAAATCGCTAAATTTTGATTGAATAGATTAATGTTTTATCCAAAAATACAATTTTTAACCAAATCTATCAATTTTGAAACAAAAATGTTGTGGTTAAATTTTGTTTAAAACGATTTTTCAACAAATAACACTTTTTAAGAAAATACATTTTTAATTAAAATATTATTTTAAAATATTATTTATTATTAAAATATTAAATAAATATTATTTATTTATTTAATTAAAATATTATATAAAAACCAAGAATGAAATGGTGAAATTTTCAATATAAAAAAGTGATTCTTGACAAAAAAAAAAGTTAAATTTAAAAAAAATAGTTACATTATTAACACAAAAGATTAATTTTCTGCTAAAAAATACTCATTTTTAACAAAATCAATCAATTTTGAACCAAAATTAGAATAGTTAAGTTTTTAGTTAAGAACGATTTTTTAAGAATCAGAAATATATATTCAAACAAAATAGTTAAATTCTTAGCCAAATAGAATTATTTTCTACGAAAAACACGAATTTTCAACAAAATACATGAATTTTCAACTAAAAGGCGAAAAATTTAAATAATTAGAAAATTTACATTTAGACCAAAAATTGAATTGTTGAATTTTCAGTTCAAACAACGTCATTTTTGAGAAACAAAAAAGTGCAGTTTAACAAAATAGTTAAATTATCAATAAAAAAGATTCATTTTATATTAAAAAATACGATATTTTAACAAAACTAATAAATTTTTACCCAAAAATGGAATGGTTCAATTTTTAGTTAAAAACAATTTTTTAACAAACAAGAAGAGATATTTTAATAAAATAGTTTATTTTTTAACCAAAAAGATTAATTTTCACACACATAGTTAAATTTTCAGTTCAAAGCAAGTTATTTTTAACAAACAAAATGAAATTTTAACAAAATGGTGAAATTTTTTATAAAAAAGTTTGATTTGCTACGAAGAAATACCAATTTTTAACAAAATACATCAATTTTCGACTAAAATACACCAATCTTGGATCAAAAATTGAATGTTTAAATTTTCCTTTTAAAAAAGTAATTTTAAACAAAACGAAATTTTAAAAAAAATTGATATATTTTCAATAAAATATATTAATTTTCTACTAAAAAATACGAATTTTGAACAAAATGAATCAATTTCGAACCAAAAACGAAATGTTTACATTTTTATTTAAAAATGATTTTTTAACAAATAAAAAAAAGAAATGTTAAAAAAATAGTTTAATTTGTAACCAAAAAGATGAATTTTTTACAAAAAAAAACAAACATCAATTTTAGACCAAAATTTGAAGTTTTTAAATTTTCATTTTCAAAAATATATAATTTTTACAAACAAAACCAAAAGGACATTTTAGGAAAATGGTTAAATTTTCAATAAAAAAAAATTACCCATCTCAAAAAATACGAATTTTTAACCAAATCAATTAATTTTGTATCAAAAATGAAATAGTTGCATTTTTCATTAAAAGTTATTTTTAAGAAACAAAGAAATAAATGTAAAAAATAGATCAAATTTTAAACAAAAAGATAAATTTTCTACAGAAAAAAATATAAATTTTTAATAAAATACATATATTTTCAAATAAAATACATCAATTTGCACACAAAAAAAAAACAATTTTCAACGAAATCAGTCAATTTTAAGCCAAAAGTCGAAAGGTTAAATTTGTATTTAAATACGATTTTTTAACAAAGCAAAAAAGGAATTTAGTTTTCTACTGAAAACACGAATTTTCAACAAAATACGTAAATTTTCAATTAAAACAATGTTTTTTTTTAACGGAAAACATTAATTTTGTGATATTTTGTAGTGTAGTAGTTGATATTTTCAGCAAAAGAGATTTAAAATATAAATCTTATATCATTTAATTCAATAAAAAAGGCAAATTTTCAACAAATTAGTTGAATTTTACAATAAAAAAGATTTTTCAGTCAAGAACGTAAAAAAGTTTCAACTAAATTATCAAATTTACTTAAAAAATCAAAGAAAAAGACCAATTTTTAACTAAAATTCATCAATTTTTAAGAAAAAATGGAATGGTTTCATTTTCAGTTCAAAAAAGTAATTTTTATCAAAAAAAATTTCAACAAAATATTTAAATTTCCAATAAGAAAAAATTTTTATATCAGTTTATACTAAAAAATACGAGTTGTGAAGAAAATCAATCAATTTCGAACAAAAAATGGAATGGTTGAATTTTTAGTTAAAAACGATTTTAAAACCAAAATTTTAATCTATAATTATATAGTTTTTAAATTATTATTGATTAAAATTTTAGAATGATTTTTTAAAACTTCAAACATTAGCAAATCATTTTTCTGTGATGAAAATATTTGATTATTGTTTTTTTAATAAATAATATTTATTGAAAAATAACCATTTTTTCATTGTTTAAATTCTGTAATTTTCCAGTTGAGATATTTTATAATTTGGCTAGTTTTGGCGTTAATTTTATTATTTGGTAATTTTATATTCGGTAATATTATAAACTGCTCGAGAATTTTTTTTCGGGAATTTTCTAATTCGAAAATTTTAAACAGCAATTTAATATTTTTGGGAATTTTACAGTGTAAGGAATTTTATTTTTTAAGATTTTTCATTTGCCCGTTTTCTTAATTATCTTAATATTCGGTAATATTATAAATTGTTTCAGAATTATATGGTTAGAGAATTTTCGGATTTGTAATTTTTATGTTCCGGAAAATATTGCGAAAAGTATAATTCCCAACACTGTAAAACTCCCGAAAAATAAAATATTCAAAATCGAAAATTCCCGCAATTATAAAATTTCCGTAATATAAAAACCCTGAATAAGAAACTTCAAAAATCGTAAAATTGATAAAATGTTTATAATAGTATAATATTAATTAAAAAATATTTTTTAGTTTAGTAATATTATAAACTGTCGGGAATTTCATTCTTTGGGATTTTTGAGTCGTCCCTTTTAACAAATATTATTTATTTATTAAAAATACAATAATTAAATAATTTCCCTAATACATTTTTTTAACTATTTCAATTCTCGAATTTTATAATATCGCATATTTTATAATTCTGCAAATTTTCTATCGCGAATTTGTAAATTCGGTAAAATTAACAGTTGTTTGACAATTTTATTATTCGGAATTTTTATATATCATACATTTCATAATTTCGGGAATTTGTTATTTCGAAAATTTTCTTTTTCGAGAATTTTATAATTTCGGAAATTTTATTTTTCGGGATTTTCCAATTGTATCTTTCTGTTGAGAAAACTTTCTATTCCGTTAATTTTTTCTTCAACATGTTTCTTTTTTCGGGAACTTTCATTCGCCCCACTTTTTTCGAAAATTTTTTTTTCTTTTTGAAAATTTGATCCATACAAAAACATGAAAGTTCCTCTTCTATTTTTACCTTTCACTTTAAGCATCTTTTCTTCTTTCCTCTACTTTTTTTCTGAAAATAAATTTGGAATGAAAGACTAATAAAATATACGGGATTCGAAGGTGAGTCATGATTCGTCTTGGGATGCAATGATTCGTTTTTGTTGCGAAATCACCCACGCCCCGGATTCAAAAATGCCAGAATCGTTACTCAGCGTGATTTACAATAAAATCGAGTACAAATGATCGGATTAGCCATTTTCGGCGTGAAATAGAAAAAAAAGTGTTTAATTGAAACGTCATCAATTCTGCCTACGTGATTTCTGACGTATTTTCACCGATTCCTCTAGATTGCATCGATCTCCAAACTGGGATTTAAAATTAATTCGCTATTTCACAGATGCACTTTTCAATTAATTATTTAATTATTTAATTAATTAAATTTCATTTTTATTTGTAGCAATTTCAAAATTATTACGGTTTCTTTTTTTTTAATATAAAAACAAGCAAACAAAAATAATTTCTAGCAAGGTCATTATTTTCTTTCTTACCGGAAATTTAAAAAAGACCGAAAACTCAAATTCCCTGAAATTATAAAATTCCCAAAATATGAAAATCCCGGATTTAAAAATTCCTCAATAATAACATTCCCGAAAGAATTTACAATATTATTTATTTATTAAAAATACAATGATGAAATATTTTTATCAAAGATCATTTTTTTTAATGTTAAAATATTTTTCAAGGCATTGCTTGAATTTAAAAATATATTTAAAAACAAAAATTTTCTTTGAGCGAAGCAGTTTATTTTTATATTTAATAAATAAATCAATTTTCTTACCAAAAAAATGTTTAATGGTTTACATTTGTGTATTTTTTCATTCTAATATTTCAGAATTCAGCAGTTATCTTTTATGAAACTGTCAACAATTTTCGAATTCTCAATTTTTAAATTTCAACAAATTAATAATTACAGGAATTTTACAATTAAGGAAATTTTCCAGTTCAGGAATATTAAAGTGCCCGGAATTTTATTTTTCAGGCTTTTTAGTTGTTCATAAATTATATTTTTAGTTTATAATTGTATTGCTCTGTTAAAAATTCAACAATTTCGTTAAAAATGCATCCAATTATTTTTTTGTGGAATTCAACTGGTTTTGATTTTTAATAAATATCTATTTTAGTAGAAAATCTAATTCCTTGGTGCAGGTTCAAATCAATTTGTTAAAAAATCTTTTTTTTTTTTTAAGATTCATCATTTTAGTTGAAAATTTATTTCTTTAATTGAGAATTAATTTTTTTAACTGATTACATTTATAAAATCCATTCGAGATTATAGCAGATTTTAATTAATTTATATTATCAATTATTTTATTAATTTATTATTATATTTATAATATAATTATTATTTTAGTTGAAAATTCATCGCTTTAATTGGAAAATTAATTATTATATTGAAAACTTTTTGTTGGCTTAAAATTCTTCATTTTTTCTTTCTAAACTAAAAAACATTAATTTGTTAAAAAGATGTGGATTCATAGAATATTGGTCCTAGAGAATTTTAGACATTGGTTTCAATTTCAATTTCAATGTCAATCAATTTTCAGAACTCTAAAAAAAAATTTATATCCAAGACAAAACTCTACCCTTTATACGAAAATTTAAATATATTTTTTATTTAAATTTGTTTTTTCATTGGAAATTAATTATTCACTGAAAATTTAACTTTTCCATTCATCATTGAAAATTTATCTTTTTTTAGTTGAAAATTTGTATTTTACGGTTTTACAATGAATCTCCTTTGGTAGAAATTTCATTTTTTTTCTATTATAATATCAACAATTACATTTTTTGTTGAAAACTTATTTTTTGGGTGAAAAATTCAACTTTTTTGTTCATTTAACAATTTTTGTTAGAAATTTTATCAATTTGTTGAAAATTTGTTTCCTTTCTTTTAAAGTTCAACTATTTGGTAGCAAATGTAACTTTTGGATTAGAAATATTTTTATTTTTTGAAAAATAATGTTTTTTATTAAAAATTATTTTTTTGAACTCCTCTATTTGGGTTGAACTCTAATCTTCTTTGTTTGAAAATTTAACTATTTGGTTTAACATGCAACGATATAGATAAAAAAAACTATTTTGTTGAAAATGTCATTATTGTGTTAAAAATTTAAATATTTTTTGGAAAATGTAACTTTTTTAATTTAATTATTTTTAAAAAAATATATCTTCAGTAAAAATTTAAAGTATTCTGTTTAAATCGCGTCTCTTTTACTTTAAAGTTCAACTATTTAATTGTCATTTAATTATTTGGTTAAATTTTTGTAATCCTCTTTCTTGATCAAAAAATCACTTTTTTGTGGGAAAGTCCTCTAAAGATAATAAATAGATAAAAAATTAAAAGCAAATCTAAATTAAATAAAATTAAAAATAAGAAGAAGAAAAATACATTTTCATAAAGTTATTATTTTTTATTATTTATTTTTGTTTTATTCTTTCAAAAAAAAAAAAATAGTAAAAGAAATACTAATAGTAAAATCGTATATTCTGCATAGACTAAATTAAAAAATTCAGACGAAAATATTGAATAAATTTCTTCACATAATAAAAAAAGTTATTTTTTTTATTATTTATTTTCGTATTATTTTTTCTGAACAAAAATAAATGATGATAATGGTATTAATAAGACCCTAAAACTCTTCGTAGTCTAATTCAGATGGAAATGTTGAAAACAATACAAATAATCATGATAATGAAAAAAGTTATATTTTTGTATTATTTTGTTGAGAAACAAAAACTCCAGGTTTTTTGTCAAATTGGGAATTTGAAAATTGCCAAACGAAAATTGCTGATTTTTAAAATATCCGAACTAACAAATTCTTGATTTTAAATAATTAACAGAATTATTTTTAAATTAATGTTTGTTTTTTTTAAACAATAATGAAATATTATAATGAGAAAATTTCGTTTTGGCTGTTTAATACATTTTCTCAAATTTATATTTGAAATAACGATAATTGAAGAAAAAATATTTCTCAATGCAAAACAACAAGACAAAAAAATATTTTTACTTTAAGAGCAATGATTTAAAGAAGTTACTGTAAACATTTGCAAAAAAAAACTTGCGTTGAGAATTTTTTTTTCATATATTGTAATGTTAAATTTAAATAATAATTTTTAACATACAATAAGCATTTAAAAATTTTCATTATGGAAAATATTTTATTATTATATTTTTATTAAATAAATAATATTCGGAAATTTCTTAATTTAAGGATTTTAAAATTTTTATCATAAAACTATTTGTATGGAATTTAAATTGACGAAATAATTTATGTTTGAAGAACTGAATGGTTTTAGTTAATAAATTGAAAAGATGTAGTTTTTTTTTAGTTTATAAACGTCGAAATCAGAATAAAGGAGATCAAAAGTTTATTATGATTTATAATAACATTATAATATATGCAATATTATATTCAAATTTTTATAATAAAAGATTAATAATTATTTTAATAAATGAAGTTTTTTATATTCAATTTTTTTAATTAAACTCTTTTTAATTCAAATATCACCTGGATTTAAAAGTCAGTTTGATCTAGATAAATCTCGAAAGTTATTTATGCAATGTGAACATTTACTTTAAAAATGAAAAACAGTGATCTATTTTTAAATGATTTTTATGGGTTTTTGGGGACAACTAAAGAATCCCAAATAATAAAATTCCCGAAATTATAAAATTGGTCTGAGCATAAATACCCCTAAATTTAAAAAAATCATAACAAAATAACTTTATCAAACAAATTTTTAATGTATAAAGTTATTTAAAATTATTGTTTGAATTTCAAAGACAATAATTAAAAAAATATATTTCTGGATAAAAATTTTTTTAAACGTCCACGGATTTTTTAAAACTTTACAAAAAACTTTCTCTAAAATCTAATTGTTAATTCAAATAAACTGTGAACATAAAAAATGTGATAGAAATATTCATTAGCTTATTTTCGATAAATACTTAATTTTTATTGACAAACAACTTTTTTAATTGTCAATTTCGGGAACTTTATAATTTGTCAATTTTATTTCGGAAATGTTGTTTTTGGGGAAGTTTAAAAATCGAGATTTTTTAATTTCGACAATTTTATAATTTCGACAATTTTCCAATTCGAGAATTTTACCGAGACAGGAATTTTATTTTTTGGAATTTTTCAGCCTTCTTAACCTCCCGATTAAACAAAATAAAAAATTCGGATGAAAAGATTGAATAAATTGTTTAAAAAGTTATTATTTCTTATTATTTTTCTTTCATTCAGTAAAATACTAAGTCATAAAAAAATTATAATAATAAAATCTTAAAGCTCCACATAGTCGAAATCTCCCAATTAAAAAAATTTTAATCCATTTAAATAAAATAAAAAAGTTTATTACTTTTTATTATTTATTATTGTATTGTTTTGTTGAACAGAAAACGATATAATAAAAGAATAATAATAAAAAAAAAGATGATAATAATAAAATCTTATAACCCGCTCAGTCGAAATCTCCCGAATGAATCCGAACACCCACGAGTCCTCGCGCCTACTTAAGAAGCAACCGGCGAGCGCGCGCTCATTCCTAGAGGAGATCTCAGTGCGTTCAGTTCGTCGCGTGGAATTGTGTTTGAGAAGGCAAAGAGTGCTCTCATAAATTTTGACGTTCAGTGTGTGAAAAAGTGTTCAAAGAAAAAATGGCCGACAGTGGAATTAAGAGAAACATCCCCATCAAGCTCGGAGACTTCAGTGTCATCGACACTGAATTTTCCAACATCCGAGAGCGTTTCGACGCCGAGATGAGGAAGATGGAGGACGAGATGTCTCGCTTCAGAAGCGAACTCATGAACCGCGAGAGCAACTTCTTCAAGAGCACCTCAAGGTAAGTTTTTTCTCTTTTACGTTTCATTTCCGAGTCAAAAATTAGTAAATACGTGCTGTTGGTTTTCGAATATGTGGATTAGTTTTGGAGATAAAGAGGATTGAAGTTTGTGCGCTCCAAGTAAACGTTCGATGCGTTAAGCGGCCTCCGGGGTTCGAATCCCGGCGGAGTTACTTTTTTTTCGACTTCATTTTAAAAGTTTTCTGCTTCATTCCTGTTTTAGGAACACTCAGGGGATAATTATATTGTTAGTGAAGATTGAAAATATATTTTTTCCTAGAAGATTCATATCTTTCAATTATACTACTTGATCAGTTTGATAGGTCTCGATTTTTCGAAGAATTTTGATTGAGATTTCGTTTTCCTAATAAAAATTAAAGTTCTGATTTTCCAGCAGTCTTAGCAACCGGAACTTGAAAATCTTAGTCTGTAATCTGCAGTCCCTTTGTAAGGTGCTGGTCACCGAACCGTTAAAAGAACTTCCGCGATTTTTTGTCGTTCTTGACTTTAGAAAGTCAGTGTAAAAAAATAACTTTTGCTTAAATAATTTATATAAGAAAAATTTATAAATTGAAAAAAATGTATAATCTAGTGAGTGATGGATTGGGATTGATAATTGGATGAAGATGATGTGGCATTAAATTAATAACTATGGTCTTAAATTGGTCCTTTGTAAAGGGGTGGGGGCGAGGGGTTGGGCAAAGGGAAGTTGGTGAGTCAGAGTCGAATTGTGATTTTGTAAAAGGCCTTAGCCACCCATGAGAAGGTATTAAAAGGCAAGTCCCTTTTATAGTAAAAAATACTATAGTATATGTAATCTCAGGAAACTAGTTTTGTATTCATTTAGGTCTGAATCTCCCTGACCTATCGCCAAGTAAAGAAATACGATCTCTGGTCGACTTCGAACTTGAATTTAATTTTAAAAAATTTTTAATGTCGGAAGATTATTTAAATATTTTTCATATTGTTTCTTAGGGGTGTAGGGGAGACCTGTCTAGAATGGATGATCATTAATTCAAAGCGTAAAAATACGTAAAATAAATATAATTATTTTATTAACACGTATCGAGTCTTAAATATTTAGTAAAATTAAATTAATTTTTTTTAGGTACATTAATTTTTTTAATTAATGATTGTTCACTGTTTGTTGTATTATCCACTGTATAACATTCACGAAAATGTTAATTTATTGTCCTTTGGAAAAAGTTGTCTATGTTGAAATTATTTATTGAACAAAATTTTTATTGATTTTTGTATTTTAGCTTCAATTTTAGGTTTAAAATGACACTTTTTAGTCTTGAATTTACACCATTTTTTTTAATGTATGTTGACTTAAAAAATTATTATCACCTTGAGGATTGGAGGTATATAAAAAAAAGTTTGAGTCATTCTCTTTTGCGTATTTTGGGACCATTTCTACTATTTTTAGAAATTTCATCATTGCAGACTTGTTCGCTCAAAATCGTTCATCTTGAGCGCGAAAGATGCGGATGAGAAAATCTGATAAATGGAATAAACGTGATGCACATTAATGCCAACCTCATTTTGCAATTTCTAACTTTTAATAAAAATTAAATACACCGTGTGATTTTCATTTAATAGAATTTTGCACTTTTTTGCTTATTTTCTCAAATTTAGAAAATTCCGAAATTTTAGAAAATTAAAAAAACAGTCCAATGAAAGTTGGAATCGAATTTAATTACAATTTAAAAAATTATCAAAAAATCCACCAACGTTTGTGTCTTTGCTGGATTTTTATTTACTAACATTAACAATATATAGAAAATTTTAAAATTCATAATTAAAGAAACTTTTATATATTTAAATTTCTAAAGATTATTTAAACAATAATTAATTATTATTAATTTCTATTTCAAAGCGTTTTAAATTACAACAAATTATTCAGTGATTTTGAATTGAAAACATTCCAAATCAAAGAGTTTTAAATTAGGTAAAACTTTTTTAATAAAAGCGTTTGAAATTTAATAATTTGAAATTGAAAGATTAGAAATCTAAAGCGCTTAATGTTTAAAAATTACAGGCTGAAATAAAAAAAAAGTGAACAATTACATGAGGAAGGAGTTGAAATTGTATAATTTCTCATTTAAAGCATCCAAAATTGAACAAGTTTATTTTGAATTAAGGAATTTTAAAATTGAATTATTTAAAAATTGAATTTCGAGATTAGAACAATATCAAAACGTTTAAAGTTTAATCATTTCAAACTAAAATATTAAAAATTGAATCATTTAGAATTCAAAGCAATTGAAATTGTATTCTTTTTATTTAGAAGCGTTTAAAATTGAATTATTGGGACTTGAAAATTTTTATATTTAAATAATTTTGAATTTAAAATGATTAAAATTTAAAAATTTGAAATTGTTTGCTAAATTAAATGTTTAAAATTTGAGGCATCTGAAATCCTAGAATTGTAATAAGAAGCTCTAAAAATTGAACAATTTAATACTAAAATGTAAAAAAATTGATAATAAATCATTATAAAGGATTTATTTATTTATCATTTCTAATTTTTAATTTGTGAAAATTTGAACATTTTAAAATTTTGGTCATTTAAAATTTTTTTAAATCGTATTATTTCTCATAAAAAGAATTTACATTAAATAATTTGAAATTTCAAATATTTAAAGTTGAAAAATTACAGATTAATTTTTAAGATAGCACTATTTTAATAGTTTCAGTAATTGAAGATTTTTCACTTTGGAAATCAAATAACTTAGTTCAAAGCGATTAAAATCAATATTTGAATTATTTTCTAACTTCGAAAATTCAAATTCACCTACGAAATTCTTGGAAATTAAACAAAAATAATTTAACGATCTATTTTTGAGAAACTTAAATTTACGAAACAAAAATAAACAAAGTCTTTTATTTTCAATTTTTAAAAATCACAATCAAAAACAATTTTTAAAAAATCTACCAAGGTTTTTGTGTTCCTATATTTTTATTTCCTAACAATAAAAATAGAAAGAATACTTGCAAATTAAGAAAAAAAAACTGGAATTCAACGATCAAATTTGGAAGAATTCAAATTTAAGATCAAATAAAATTTAGAGTCACAATAAAAATAATTACCAAAAAATCCACCAACGTTTTTGTGATGTTAAATTTTTATTTCCTAAAAATAAAAATCCATTGTTGAAATTTTTTAAAAATATTATGGGTTTAAAAAATTATTGAAACAATTCTTGGAAATAAAAAAAAAGAATTCAACGATTAAATTCCGACGAAATTCAAATTTAAGGAATCGAGGTAAAAAAAGGGGTTTTTTGTCTTTACTTTTTTTAAAATCGCATTCCAAGAACTATTGACCAAAAAAGCCACTAACGTTTTGATGTTTCTGGATTTTTCTTTTCTAACATTAAAAACATAAGCACTCTTTAAATGCGTTACTTAATAAAATTTTAAGAGTTTTAAAGATTATTGAAAAAATAATGGAAATTAAAAAAAAATTTATTAAATTCCGACAAATTCAAATTTTAGAAACCAAAATAAAAAAGAGCCTTTTTTAAATCACATTAAAAAAAAGAAGGTGATTTGGAGATGCCTTTTTTCTTTTCTATTTTTTTTATTTTGTAATTTGCAGTACTAATTTTCTGTGTGACAAATACTGTCGTACGAAATCGATTTTAGTTTCAAAACAACGCAATTGCATTTCCAAGTCTCGAGGGTTTCATCCGAATAAAAATCAATATATTTTCGTCCATTCCCATAAAATCCATCCCTTACATAATGCGTCGCAAGTCTCCGCGCAAATAATAGTGGAAATTTCTCTTTGAATTTACGAGAAAAAATTTATTTTGTCTAAAAAATAAACAGTTATTAAAAGATGATTAAAAAAACCAGTTTACGCGTTTGGTAATCTCTGGGATATCAGACATTGAGGGTTCGAATCCCGCCAGATGGATTTTTTTTCGATTTCTTAATAATTTAATTCGACTTTAAAAAGAATAATAATATAAAAATTCACTATAGTTACTCATTTTTAAGCTCACAGTTAAATAATAAAATTCAGTATAAAATATAAAGTACAAAAAAGTAATTCCTCTAGAATTGCGTATGGGATCATTAACGGATTTAGCTGTTTAATAACGCAAATGACGAGTATGAATAATACCAACAACTCCGTTCCAGAGATGTCACGATCTTGACTCTGACGTCATTTTTCTTATTTTAACCTTGACATAAGTAATCAGTTCGATGTTAATAAAAGGAAAAAAAATCCATCTGGTCTTGAAATTGCATCTGAACCCCCTCCCCCAATTTACCCCCCGAAATTACATTTAAACTTAAGTCTAAACTTGGAAGCTTATGGACCTCCCCTCCTAAAAAAACCGTGTGGTTAAGCCCACTAGTGATATTAGTTGTTGCGCAGTCATTTTTCTGACATCGAGGTAGCAGCACGTTCCTCTCGAGTGACTTTTTTATTTAATCTTTTTTTTAATCTCGAAGAATTCATTTTAATTTTATTAAGTTACTACTATTTTTTACGAGTTAGAATCATTTCAAGTTTTTGAAGTTCAGTTTCCAAAATTTTGGGGAAAATGATTCTCGACGAAGAACTCTACCCTCCGAGGCACAAAACTGTCGTTCGATTTCGGTAGGTGGAAATAAGTTTGAAAATTTTTTTCTTGAAAAAATTTTTACAGGAATTATTTTTAAATTGATTTTAATTTTTTAAATAATTAAATAAATTTCGAAAAAATGCGCTCTCTGAAATAATGTTAAATACCTTCTTTGAAAACTAGATTGTAACTTAGTAATTAAAATTTCTTTGCAATAACTACTTAAAAAATTATTCTATTTTATTTAAAAAAGTTAAATAATTTTTTACAATTGATTTAATTTAAACCATGTATGGAATTTTTTTTCAAACAAATTTGCATCGTAGAAAAGATTTGTCGAGTATCTGCTTTTCTCAGAGATCTATATTGCACAATAAGTTTCAGATTTCAAAGTTGACGTCAGGAAATTAACATCAATTATTTATGAAGGCGCGAAGGTTTGAAAGTTAGTATAGTGCACTTGAAACAGTCAATCTTAGAAGCACGAGAACCAAATTTGCTAAGAGAAACGGAATAAATTTTTTAAAAAAACTTGAATAATTTTAAATTTAAATTCGATTAGCTTAACATAAAATAGACGTTATTAAGTAAGTTAATACAAAATTATGCATAAGCAGAAGATTTCTGGTTTTGTAATAATTAAATAATTTAAATTTTGCAGTCGAGTTTAATCAGAAGAAATTGTTTTAATCGTCGACATCAATCAAACTTGCATTCTTTTACGTTTTAAATTTTAAATTTAAATTTTAAAATTTAAAAATTTTTTTTTTTTAATTTTAAATTTAAAAACATATATTAAACGATTTTTATTTGAAAAGTTTCCAAACCAACAAAAATTTCGAGTACATTTTTTTTAAATACAGCATTTTGAATTAAATCAAAAGGACTTGAACTTGTATAATTTCTAATTCAGAGTCTTCAAGAACAATTTTATTTTGTATTGAATAATCTTTACATTGAATAATTTTTATATTAAAATTTTGAAAATAGGTCAATTTGAACCCTTAAAAATTAAGTATTTTTGAATTGGAATAATAAAATTAGACGATTTAAGATTCAGGATAGTTTAAATTAAATTATTCTCAATTTATAAACACTCAACTTTTATAAATTAAATCATTTGAAATTCAAAGGAGTTAAAATTGATTTATTTTAAATTAAATGCGCTCAACTTTGGAAAATTTGACCATTTAAAACTCAAAAGAGTTGAAATCGATTTATTTATAATTAAAAGAGTTTTTATCAACAATTGAATTTAAAATCACTTCCCATTCAATGTGATCAGCATTTAAAATGTTGAAATTCAAATTTAAATGGAATTTAACGTCAAAGCTTCTGAAAACTACATTTTTTATTGTTATTAGATAAAAATGAATATTTAAAATTAAAATTAATTGAACAAATTTTTCCAAGATACAAAAATTAATTCATCGTTTAAAGTAGAATAATTTGCAGTTATAAACCTTCAAAATTTATTTATTTAAAAAAAAAATTTTAATAAAAAATAATTTAAAAACGGGAACCGTTAAAAATGAAGAAATTTCTACCTTTCTCATTTAAAAATGATAAAAATTGTAGTCACCATGAATTGTAATATTGAAACATTTCCATACTCAAACCAGCTCAAACCCTTCGAAATTCAAATTAATTTAAATAAATTTAGTTTTTAAATATTTTTATTTCAAACACTATTTTAACTTTTTAATTTCTATTCGTTTAAATTGTTAACACTTTATTTTAATTATTACTTATTCTTTAAATTTTCCAATCAAATATTTCTCAATTTTAAATGATTCATTTATTTTAAATGTTTAACTAAGAAATGAATAAATCAAATCAATTACATTGAAAGTTAAATATTACCTTAAGAAAAGGATACAGAACAATGTCGCTGTTATTCCAATTTTTGGGATTGCAAAAATTTTGATTTTATTAATATTCGAATTATTGAATAAATTTTATTATAAATTATTATTTCGCGAATGCTTTTTAATTCCAAATTTGTTTCAAATTTAGTTTGAAATGCTCAGTATTTTGGAACATTTTCAATTTAAAAATAATAAACTTTTAATGTATATTTCCTGCTAGTTTTAAAATCGTCAATTTTTAAGACTTGGATTAATTTTTTTAAACCACAACCTTATGAAATTGGGAACCTTAAAAAATTTAGAAATTTCAAACCAAGCTTTCAAATTCAAGCTTTCGAACAAAAAAATAATAATTTCGAGTTCTCTAGAATTAAACTGTTTTAGAATATTGTGCATTTAAAATAAAAATTTTGAATTTAAATTATAGAAATTTCTGAAGATAATAAATATATTATTAAGAAGTATTAAATTCTTAAGTTAAATCAAAAGTTATTGGAAATACTTTTCTGAAATAAACAAATGGGAGTTTTGTATAAAAAATTCAATTTTAGTTTTCTTGTTTAAATTTGAAAAATTTTCAACCTTAAAATTTACGATATTTTTAAATTAATAGAATTAAATAATAAATAAATAAAATTTATTTTAGTTTTAAATAAATAAAAATAATCTATCCATTTGTGCTTTTCACTCACATGGTAAATTTTTTCCATCTCTCTTGCACTATCACTCCATCAAATTCTCGCACTTAAGTAAATTACTAGCGCGTGTTGAAATCCTCATCCCTCCCTTTTGTTTAAATTGAGCTCCAACAGATTAAAAGTGATTTAATGAAATTAAATTAAGAGAATGGCATCGCGCGTGGAATTCACGCTTCGCTTACCGCATTACGCCATTGTTTAAATTTTTATTTTTTATCTAATCTGAGAAAGAGAAGGATGGGAAGAAACCTTTTTGTGCTTAGGTAAGACGTTCGGAATTTGGAGCGACAGGGGGTTCGAATCCCGGCGGAGGTACTTTTTTAAAAGAGATTTTCGACTGTATAAAATATAAGAGTAGTATAGCCCGTTGATTTTGTGAACAAATTAGTAAATGAATGTATAATTAATTTGTGGATAACGGTTTCAATTGATCTTATTTTGCCTTCTTTTAAAGAGGATAATTCTGGCTTTTTGCATTCCTTTTTGGGGAATGGCAAGGGGATTAGCAACTTTTAATTACTTTACTGATTTGCCTCGAAGCCAATCCCAATTACAATGACCATTTTTCGCAATGACATGTGTGATTCATCGAATTCCTTAAATTTATTCAAGGATTGGTAAAAGGTCCAGAAACTCGGTACCGTATATGCGAATATGTCCCTCTTTCGAAAACTGGTTTTTTTTCGATATCAGTGTCAGAATGACATATATGGTTCGTTGACAAGATCAGTCAAGGGAATGGATTTATTTTTACGCTGGTGCCGTTTTATTAAACAAGGACGAATTTACCGGTTCGCAAAGTTTTTTTATTTAACTTGTTCATTTTTTTAATTTAAAAAAATAATAAATTCACTATTTATGAATTTATTCGTCTCTTTGGAAAACAATCTTATTTAGAAAATTATTATCTACATTTTTTTATCATTTATTAGATTGTATGGTTATTTTGCTAACAACTTTAAAACATTTAAAACTGAAAAATATGTCAACTTTTATTAATTATAATCTATGTCCTTTTTTTATCAACCCGATAATTATCTTTTATCTAATTCTGTTATCTAGTTTAAAATGATAAATTACGTGGTGGAATCTAAAAATATAAAAAAGCTGTAATTTTTAAATAATTAAACAATAATTGTACAATTTTAGATACAAGGAATTTAAAATCGGAAGTATTCTAAGTCAAATTATTTTTTATTTTGGAACTTCAAAGATTTATAATTTTTATAATTAAAAATGATTAAAATGAAACAAAAACAATTTTAAACTTAAAGCTTTAAATATATATTTTTTCAACATCAAATTGTTGAAAATTAAACACTAATTTTATTAACCATTTAAAATTTTTATATTTTAGAGATTATATTACAATTTTAAATACAAACAATTTCAAACTGTACAAGTAGAAATTATTTAGGACCAAAAATTAGAATTTGATAATAATGATAAAAAACATTAATTTGAAGCTTTAAATTTGAATATTTTAAAATGAACATTGTTTAAAATTGTACACTAATTTTAATAATCATTCGAAATTTAACAATTTTAAATATTATTTTACAATTTTTAATTACAAATAGTTTAAATTTATTAAATAATTTTGTGAAACATTTAAAATTAATCCAATTTATCACTTTTAGCAATTGTAAAATAATTGTATGATTTTATGGAAAATGAATTTACAAGTAGAAGTATTTTGAGTCGAATTATTTATTATTTTAGATCCTTCAAAATTGTACACTGTTTAGAACTAAAAATACTTGGAAATATTTTTAATTGGAATTAAATAAGAACATTTTTGTAATCAGAGCCTTAAATTTGTATACTTTTAAAATTAAATTGATCAAAATTAAAAAATAATTTCATAAAAATTTGTAATTATAACCATTTTTAATTCAAATTGTTTTTAATTGAACAATTTTGAATTGAAGTTTCAAAATTTTACAATAAATTTAACAATTTCATATCGAAACGTTCAAAATTATATAATTATTTTATGAAAAATTTTTAAGTGAACAAATTGGTAATGTTTAGTAATTTGACAATAATTGAATTTCAAATTGAAATCATTCTGAGTCGAATAATTTTTTTATTTTAAGACCTTCAACATTTTATGATGGATTAGAATTATAAATGCTTTTAATTAAACAATCCATTTTTTATTTAAATATTAAAGTATGTTTTCAAGCATAAATTATTAATTAAAATTATTAATTACTGAATAACTTCGATTTAGAATCTTAAAAACTTTAACAATGCTGAAATAGTATTAAAAACTTTAATTTTCAAAATTGATCTTTTTTCAACTTAAGCAACAAAAAATAAAAAATAAATATTTTAAATTTCTTAAAAATGAAACGATTTTAAAACCAGGAATTTAAAATTAAATTTTTTTATATTTAAATGTATTCGAAATTTTTCTTTCTGAAAAATTTCTTCTGAGAATGAGAATTTAAAAAAATATATAGACATAATAATAATAATAATAATATCGATTAAGCAAATTTTTTTTCTCTTGTAGTCTTGTACATAGCAATAATCGTTTTCGTGATCGCTGTCACGAGACAGCTTTACAGAATTATTGTGCGAGGCACGAAAAAATCGCGTGCAAAAGTTCAGTAACATTGTAACCCGAAAATAGACATTCTGCATTTTAAAAATTGCCTTCTTCGCACAAATTTGATCAATATTTTATTTTTTATCATTGTAGCTTTATGGGGTTGACGTATGATTTTTCACTTTAAATAAAATAAAACTGAAAACCCCCGGGATACCCGGAAATTTTGAGGCAAAAAAACCGGCAAATGACAGTGCATTTATTCCTTGACAAGAAATTTCACAAATTTTTAGAAGGAAAATTGATGCAATCACTTGAAATATCACAAATTGCATCTGAAATAAAGTTCTACTTCAATTAAGTTTAAATAAAAATTTGTTTAATTCCTAAGTTCGATTTTTAACTTTTTCAATTATAAAATCAATCAATTTATAATGCGTAATTCTCAAATCTTTTTCTTAAAAATTTTCCATTTTGAAAATTGAACTGTTTAAATTCGAAAGTCTTAGAAGTGAAACAATTTAAATTATTGTTCAAACTTTGTAAACATTTAAAGTATTGACGTGATTTTTTCGATTAGGGTAATTAGTTAATTTGGCCGATTACTGGTCAATATAATTTGTTGAGGAGCGACAAAAAAAATTTTCCTCGGCCTGGATTTGAACCGGAAACGCCAGAATCATGAGTGAGCGCTTAATTGTGTTTTAAGCGCTTTACGTTTTTAAGCGTTTTACGGTTCAAATCCGGACTGAGGTAGACTTTTTCTAGGTTCTTAAAAAATTATTTTGACCAATAACTGACAAAATTAAACAACAAATATTCATTACTTTGTAAATTATTTTTAAATTTAAAATAATTTTAAAGTATTAGATTCAAAATTGAACGCTTTTATTTCATTTCAAATTCAATTCTAATCATTTTTTCAGGCTGAAATGTTTTATTTGTAACCCATTCAATTTGATATTTTTTTAAATTGAACTATTTTTTTATTTTAAAAATCACATGATTCAAATGTTGTATTTTTTAGTAAAAGTGGTTAATTTTGATTTATAAATAACTGTATTTAATAATTTTAAAAGAAAGTAAGAAATTTTGCCATATAATATTTTTATCTTAACCCGAAGAGGAACTTTTTTGTTGTTTATATTTTTATTGAGTTGAAGGTGGCAATATTTTTTTATTTTAAGTTTTTTTTTTTAGTTGAAAGGAAGAAATTTTAGTTTATTTTTGTTTTTAAATTAGCAAAAGGAAATTTTATATTTTTAAGACTTTTACCGAATTGGAAAGGACGACATTTTCGTTTTAAATATTTTATGAATTGCAAGAATAATTTTTTATTTTTAACATTTTTGCTGAGTTGGAAGGGAGGAACTTTTGGCTGTTTATTTTTTTCTGAATTGAAAGTGGCCATTTTTTATTTCAAACATTTTTATTGAGTTTATAAAGGGACAATTTTTATTTTCAATCTTTTTTCTAAACTGGAAGTGGGTAATTTTTTAAATTTCATTTTTTGGATGTAGAAGACAAGAAATTCTGATTTTCATTTTTTTTAATTTTATCAGGAAATTTTTTTTATTTTTAATATTTTTATCCAGTTAAAACGAAAGAAATTTTGTTAATTACTTTTTTTTTCTAAATTTGAAGAGCCCATTTTTTCTCTTTAAGATTTGCATTTAATTAGAAGGGAAAAAAATTCGGTTGTATTTTTTTTCTGAATTACAATAGGAACATTTTTATATTTTTAAGATTTTTATCCATTAGGGAAGAAATTTTGATTCCAAATTTTTTTCTGAACTAGAAGTGGCATTTTTCTGTTTCCAAGATTTTTATAGAATTGTAAGGGAGCAAATTTTGGTATTGATTTTTTCTGAATTGGAAGAGACATTTTTTTATTTTTAAGATTTTATCCTGTTTGAAGGAAAGAAATTTTGGTTTAAATTTTTTCCGAGTTGTAAGAGGAACATTTTTTTATTTTTAGGATTTTTATCCAGTTGGAAGGAAACAATGTTGGTTACTAATTTTCTTTTCTTCATTGTAAGAGACCATTTATCTGTTTTCAAGGTTTTTTATCGAATTGAAAGGGAAAAAATTTTCGTTTTTAATTTTTCCTAATTGGAAGAGGAAAATTGTTTATTTTTAAGACTTTCATCGAGTTGGACGGGAGGAATGTTTTTTTTAATTGGAAGAGGAACATTTTTATATTTTTAAGATTCTCATCAAGTTGAAACGAACATAATTTTGGGTCTTAAATTTTTTCGAATTTGGAAACGACAAAATTTTGCTGATTAATTAATTATATATTGTATTATAATTAATTAATTGAAACCAATAATTTTTTTTAATTTGGTAATTATGCATCATTATTAGGAAAACTTAATTTGTTAGCGTCGAACTAACAATCCTAATTAGTTTATATCTGGCCTCATTAATTTATCAGACAGCTTCACATAATTTTTTAACCCTTTGAGGTCCATGACCTCTTCTTTCGAAAGGTCATCACTTCCGGTAAAGGCGCCGTTTCGCAGCAGACGCTGCAACTCTCAATGTTTTATTTAAAGCATCTCTATAAATAATTCGAGGATGCCTCGTGACTTTATGGCGAACTGTAACGAGGTCGTTGGGTTATTTCTTGCAGGATGAAATTTACTCTCCTTATAAATTGTTTATGTCAGGCTTGGTTTACTTGATGGGAATAAGTGCCCCCAATTTAAATTTTTTTAAATTATTCATCTATTAGATGATTTCTTATCAACAAATGAAAAGTATAAACATTTGTGAGATTCGATAGGGGAGGAAAAAAGGGCGCAGATATCTAATTTGTAATTGAAAAAAAATTTACTAGCGAAAAAAAAATTGAAAATTGTCATCAGGTTCTGAAAAAATTAAGGAAACATTTTTTTCGTTCGTGGCGCACTTTTTTTTAATTTAGACAGTGATAAAAAATTCAAATAAAAAAATTGAGAAACTCTTTTCCAGATATGGAGTTGCTGAATCCATAGAAAAAAATTTGATTAAAAAATATTATTGGATTCCGATGAAATTTAGGGGGAATTTTTTTTCTATCAAGGGGCAAGTTTTCTCATATTTAAACGATGATAAACAATTTATTTTTTTTTTAAGTGACAGATTTCTTTCTACCTACGAAATTGCTGAATTGATATAAAGGGAGTTTCATTTAAAAATATTATTAGTTTTCGAGACAATGGAGAAGGAATTTGTATGCGTTTGGTCATGACAGAAAAAAAAAATTTGGATGGTGATAGAAAATCCAATTTTATTTCTAGAAAATACTGAAGATTTTCGAAGTTTGGCAGATTAGGCTTTTATGGCATGTTACTTTTCAAATAAGTTTCTTCTTTCTTCAATTACAAAAATCTTGGTTTTTCTCCTTTTCTCTTCTTACAATTTCTGGTTTTCGTTTTCTCTGGTGGCTTCGTTTATAAGCGTTATCAATTTTCTTGAATTTTTTTAATTTTTTTTTTAAGAAAGTAGAATAGTTTTGCATGAAGTTCGAAAAACAAAGGGTTTCTCAAAAATAAATTTTTGTATGAATAATTTTTAGTAACTAATTAAGAAAAATTTCTAATAACTATTTATTAATTTTTTAGAAGTTTTTGAAACGCTTGAATTACAATTTTAAATATATATTTTCTAAGTTTCTTGAGAACATTTAGAAATATTTTTAAAAGTTTTAAACATGTAAAAAATCTAGAAAATTAAAAAAAAAAGTTTTTTATTCGACAGGATTTTACAAAATTTTAGGGAAAATGTTTAATAAATGTTAAATTTAAAAAGCAATTCAGGACTTGCAGCCGTTTTTTAGAGAATAAAAAATATTTTCGATTTTTAAAATATTTTTTGTCTCTTCAGAAAATCTAAAATTCCTGAATATCTACTAAATTAAATCAAATTTTTCCTAAATTTCTGTAAAATCTTACAAAACAAACAATTTTACTTAAAATCTTCCAGATTTTCTTTTTACATACTTAAAAATGTAATTAAATGTTTTTACATTTTCTTAACAAATAATTTTTTTGAATGAAAATAGTTTTAAATTTATCCCAGGAATAATCAGAGAATATGGTTATTCTTAATAACTTATGACTTTTTTTAAATCTTTAAAATTCGACATTTAATTTTAAATTTTGTGATGTTATCTTAAGTTTCAAATTATTAACATAAAATTTTAAAAGATTTCCAAAAATTCCCTAAAAAAGGATCTGGAAGATTTCAGAAAAAAATTTATTTAGCAAGATTACAAAATTTTCAGTTAAGTTAAAAAAAATTCAGAAATTTTGAAAAGATGAAACCGTAATTTGAAACTTCCAGCCAGTTTAAAAATTTATTAAATATTTTAAGTTTTTTCCTAAATTTCTAAATTTTAAAAATATCTTTTAAACTGGCTTGAATTTTGCCTATTAATTTTTTTACTCCGGTACAAAAACTAATTTAAACGTGAAAAGATTTCATAAAATTCAAACTCTTTTAGAATTTTCTCAAGAATATTACAAAAATTAAATTGATATAATTGTAAAAACAAATTGATGATTCTTATTTCCCTGTTATTAGATTTCAGACTTTAATTTTAACGCGAATTGAAGTACTCAAAAACTTTCAGCAAAAAAATAGTTATTTGAAAATGTTTGTATGTATTAACAATAGTAGTATAGCTGTACGGCTACTTCCTCTTACCGATCGTGGAAAATTCTGTTCAATGCCAAGTTACCACCACCAGATAATTACCATCGGTCGGTAAGTGTTAGTAGTATAGCTATTCTACTACTAATAATTTTGTTCCCCCAAATCAAAAATAAAAACTAGTGATACCAGTTTTATATAAATAATAATCAGGAAAAATGTTCTTTCTCGATATTTTGAGAAGCCTTTGGTAGAGAATAATCTTTCTCTGACAGTTTTATAACTTAGCAACTGACAATCAAAAAAAATTTAACTAACAAAATATTAACAATCCTTCTCTTTCTTTACAATCCCTATTTTAAAAAAAAATGACAGCAAACATCACCAGACAAGCAGCACTCAACATAGGAGCTCGACAACTTCCAAATCCGAGGGTTGGGATAAGGCTGATGCCGCAAAACCTACAACGAAATCTGCCTTCGACTCTTTCAAAAGGTGACACTTTGTAGATCACCACAATCGAAATCAGCATCAGCACTTCGATCTTCATAATTTTTTTTTTGTGTACTTTTTTCGTTTTTTTTTAGAACGTCTAAAATTAGTGGGAAACGTTCATTTAGATTTTCAGATTATTTAGATTTTTTATATATTTTATCTTCTTATCCTCATTTCCTTCCACTGCTTTTTGGCTTTTTTTCTACTTTTTGCTTTGGCTTTTTATCGCAACTTCTTATGAAAATAAGATCACAAAGTTTATTTTTTTTTATTTAAGACATCATCCAAAAATTACATAAAATAATTTTTGGGGGGGGGGGGGTAAATTTTGATCATTCGCATCAAATTCGATTGTTTCAGGGTCAAGTATTTTCTAGTGAACAAGATCACTTTTTCAACATGAATGGAATAATTAAATTGTCAGCAAAAAAATTTATTAAAAAAGACATTTCAACAAAATAGTTAAATATTTAACCAAATGTAATTAAAATTTTAATTAAAAAATGTAAAGTTTTCGTAAAAAAAAATGGAACATCTAACTTTTCGGTCAAACAGAATTCCTTTAAAAAAAAAAAAAAAACGAATTTTCAATCAAAGAAATGAATTTTTAACTAAAATCATGAATCTTTAACCAAAAAAAATTGATGTTTCATCAAGTAGTTGTTTTTTTAATCCAATAGACTAATGTTCGAGAAAAAAAACATTTTCTACCAAAAAAAAAGATATTCTCAACATGGTACACAAATTTTCAACTAAAAAACGAAAGGCTTAAATAAAAATGTTACAGTTAAAAAATTAACTTAAAAACAGAATTTTCGACAAAAGAATTGAATTTTCAATAAAATAAATAAATTTTTAACGAAGAAGATTCACTTTTTACCAAACAAGTCGATTTTTTTTACAAAATAAATCAATTTTAAATTAATTAGTTGAATTTTCAACTTAAAAAGATACATTTTCGACCTTAAATAAAATAGTTACATATTGAGCTAATAAAAGATTTAATTTTCAACAAACGAACTGAATTTAAAAATATATATATTTAACCAAGTAGTTAATTCTTCAAGCAAATAGTTGAATTTTCATTAAAAAAGATAAATCTACAACTAAAATTATAAATTTTCAACCAACAAAAAAAAATTAACGAAAAATGGAATACTGTAATTTTCAGCGTATGAAAAATTAATTTTAAACAAAAAAATTTCACCAAAATCGTTGAATTTTGAACTAAAGAAATGAAATTTTCGCCAAGAATAGTAATTTTTAAAAAAATTTTACGACAAAAATAAGTTTTGAACAAAAATAAAATAGTTATACTTTAAGTTTAAAAAACTGTCACAAAGAAATTTCAACTCAATAGTTCAATTTTCAAACGAAGAAATGATTAATTGAAATGAATTTTTTTTTAACCTTGCATGGTTGGGGGGGGGGGGCATTTAGAAAATTCTACGTAATTTGTGGATGATTCCTAATATTTTTAATTTTGTACTTTTTTTCTTTTTGAAAACGTCTGGATTTAGTGGAAAACGTTTATTTTTACTTTTTAGATTTTGTAAATTCTATCTTCTCCTCTTTTCCTTCCCATGATTTACTGGTTTTCTGCTTTTAGGATTTTTTATCATAACTGATTATTAAAAATAAATCACAGCTTCTTTTGTTAATTAACTCCATTCTATTTTATCTACATGTAACTGCAGTTTGCAATTTTTAAAAAATGGCTAAATAAATTAATGCATAAGTAAATAATAAATAAAGTTTTTCAAGAAAAAACATCTTAGAAAATAATTAAAGGATCTTTAAATATATTTATTTGTTCAAAAAATTTTTCTTTTTAATACTTGATTGAACTATTTTAGCTAGTTTTCAAAAATTGGTAAGAAGTGATGCAAAAAAAATTCAAATGCAAAAAACAATGTTAAAAAAGATTCTGTTGTAAGCAAAAAAAAAATGTGTATCAAAAATAATGTTCATTATTCAAAAGTACGTCATCAGTAATATTATTCTATTTCTCAAAAGGAAAGAAAAATATTATTCAGAGATTTGGTTTTCGAAAAAACTACCTCAAACTCTAAATTGTTTCATTTACATAAAGTACCCTTTATCACCCCCTAAATTAAATTAACTTTTTTAAAGAAAATTGTTGGTATCTCGCATTTTAAATATTTTTAATGCAAAAAAGAAACCTTACAACCTGCAGTTCGAGCTGCTGTTATCCTTTTTTATTCTGGCTTGGTCTGAATGAAAGAGAAGTAGTGAAAGATTTGGTGATAGCAATAAAAAAACGGCAATATAATTAGAAAATATTTTGAAAATTAATTATTTAAAAATCTGCTTGTAATTTGGGTCCCGGTTTTTTGGTAATCGAAATTGTTCATGCAGCATGAAAAAATTCTCCACATTTATCTTAGAAAATAAAAATCATATCGACGCCTCCATTTCATACCACTCTACGTCACTTTTGGTCGGTGTACGGATCCACGCCGCATTTAGGCGGGGTACAGCTCAAACGCAATATTGCTATGTGCACCGCCCAAACGCAACATTGCGGTGTACACTGCCCAACCGCAACATTGCGCTGTATACTGTCCAAAAGCGATATTGCGCTGTACGCCGCCCAAATGCGACGTGAAACAGTATGCGATGGAAGTTTCGATATTATAAATCGCATCGACATTATTTTTGTGTTTAATTTCATTTGATATATTTATGTAGTTTAGTTCGTAGTTCATTGTCTCAGGCAGGATTTAATTTCGCATCAGGATTTCTTTCATTTTTGCACAGGATTCAATCGTTTTTCTCATTTTTAGATGCCTCTCGTCATACTCTATATTTGTTTATTTCATTTTATCGTTTCAGTTTTTATCGCACTGGACCTAGGCTAGAAAAAAACACTGATTTCATTTCAGCATTTATGTTTAGTCATCAGTTTTTAGAAAAAATCAAATTGCATGAATTTGGATTAAACAATCATCGTTCTCGTTAAATTTTTGTTTAATCAGTAATATATAAACGAAATTAATAAATTCTGGTAAACAGTAGAGAAAAAAATTATTTTGATTCCAAATTCTGTCCGGGTAAAAAAAATTCCATTGGGATTCCAGACCAAGTCCCGCTGAATTTTTTATTATTTTGAGCCGGACAAAAAAGTACTAGATGAGTTCCATTTCATTTTGTTTCCAAATTCTTAGAAGTCTTGGGAAATAAATCAAAAATAAAATTTTTCTAAATCTTTTCTAAAACTTTTAAGATAAAGTCCTGTCTACAATAATAACAAAAATTAGGTGGGACTTTTTCGGTACTTTTGTTAGACAAAATTTCCGTCAGCGATTTTTAAAATTTCGAAATAAATGGAACTTTTCTAGTATTCTTGTCCCTAATATGATTTAAATTTTCGGGATCTCAAAGGGACTTTTTTTACTCAGGTCGTTTAAAAAATTGTAATTAATTATTTTTAATTAATTACGTTGTATTAAAATAAATTAGGTAAATTTAAAAATAATTTTTTTAGCACCACGACCCAACAGAGCAACCAAAACAGCTCACTGAGTCCACAACATGATTCAAACACCTGGTTGGATGGTCTGAACAGTCCACTCATTCAGGATGAGGGTGACAACAAAATGTTGAAATTGAGATTTGACGTCTCTCAATACACACCAGAGGAAATTGTCGTCAAAACCGTTGACAACAAATTATTGGTGAGTAATTATTTAAAAAATTAATATAACAGGAATTTAAATTTTTTTTTAATATTTACACAAATCTAGCATCATGAGCTTTTCAATTCAATTGAAAAACAATTTCAATACAAAATACAAATTTTGATTAGCTTTTAAATTTATTTGTTTTTAAAGTTATGTGAATAACAATTTTCTTTAGAAAATTCCAGAAGATTTTGAAAAATTTCAGATATGACAAATAACTTCAACAAAAAAGTTAATTTTCAAGAAAATTGTTAAGTTGTATTTTTAAACCAAAAGAGACAACTTTTACTAAAAGAGACACATTTTCTGCAAAACTGTTTATTTTTTTTATTCAAAAACATGAATTTTCAATAACAAAAGTTCATTTTGAACCAATTTGTTGAATTTTGAACCAAATAGATTTTTAAACTTGACCCAAGTAGTTGAATTTTTAACAACAAAAAATTAATTTAAAAATGTAATGTAATAAAAAAATATTCTAATTTTAAATAAAAACAATTGAATTTGTTTTTAAAAGTCGAATTATTGAGAGTATATTTTGATCTTAAACAAAAACAGATGAATTTTTAACAAAGAAGCTGAGTTTTTTGCAAAAAAAAATTTCACAAAAAACATTAATTTTTACTTTAAAAAGATAGATTTGCAACTAATGAAATTAATTTTTCGTTGCAAATTTTTTTTAACTAAGCACATCAATTTTCAACTAAAATGGACTAGTTACATTTGCAGTTAAAAACTAATTTTCAACAAAGAAAAAAGAAGAATTTCTAATAAAATTGTTAAATTTTCTACGAAAAAATGTATTTTAATTTCAAATAAAAAACATTTGAATTCATCCAAAAAAGGACCAATTTTCAACACAATTCGATTTTTAACGAAAAAATATCTTTTAATTGAGGAAGAAACACAATTTAAACCATATTATAGTTTGAAAGTAAAAATAATAATTTATAATACAAAATGAAAATTCGAAATTTATTTGTTTATTTGCTTTCAAGTTTATATATAAATGATTTTCATAGAAATCTTAAGAAATTTCATGATTTTAGAAGATTTCAGCTATGTCGAAAAAGCAATGTTTTTTTTTTTATTTTACAGGATCTTATAAAATTGTAGAAAACAGTTTTATATATTTTTAATAACTTCAAAACTTCTAAAAAAATTCAAACCTCTGCGAAACGAGGGAATTTCCTTCAAATCTTCCAGATTTTTTTTACAATTTTTAAAATGCTAAATATTTTTGAATATTTCAAAAAATTTATTATTTCTAAATAAACATCATTAAAAAATTTCCCAGAAACATTGTGAAAATATTCATATTCTTTTGAAAACTTTCAAAATACTTTAAAAGTTTCTATGTCTATGTCTATTCATTTTTCAAACTAAAAAAAACGTTTAAATATATCCAGGAATATAATGTAAAATTTGTATTTTTTTAAACCGTTCGAAATTCTTTAAAAGCTTACTAGATTTAAAAAAAGCTTTCGCATCTCAAAATTTAAAGAAATGGTTAAAAATCTTTTAAGTTCTTTTTCGAAGTTTAAAAAAAATATTTTTAATGCTTTCCAATCTCTTTAAATTTTCTCTTAAGCTTTATTTTCAAAAATTGACAATCATTGGAAATTTTTGCGGGGATTTCAGAGTATTTGTTATTCCTTTGAAACCTGCCCAAATTTTTAAAAGGTTTCTTACTTTCGAGGGCTTCAAAAATCTACATTTGATTTGAAAGTTTTTTAAATCTTCTTAGATTTAAATTATTTTCTAATTGCTTAAAAACTTCGAAAACTTTTAAATATCTTTTTAAGTGATAAAAAATATTGATTAAATAATTAGTAATATTATATAATGTCATGGATAGATATTAACAAATTTTTATTACAAAAAAATTAATTCTTAAAAACAGATAAAATCTGTTTTTCAAGACAAAAAATCAAATCTTATCAGTCTCTGCTTTTAAGTCATCTTTGCAACTATTCTATTGTAAAAATACTTCTGTCAATGAACTTGAGCGATAAAACAAGTAGATAAAGCTATAATGAGACAGACAGAAAAGTCGCGAGTATTCTTATCCCTAGACTCAACTACTTCAAGTACAACGACCTTGTATCTCTTAATTGGATCTACAATATTCTATTTAAATTTTTATAAAAATAGATCAACTATCATTTTATTAAATTATATTTTTTATCTACAATTTTTTTAATTATGCTCATTTTACAATTTGAAAAGCGTCTGTACTTAAATGTCAGATTTATCCAGCTTAAAGTCAGAAAGTTATTTATAAAATAAAATCATTTAAAAAATAAAAACCAGGTATTCATTTTCATTTTTAAACTGTTTTTATCGATTTTAGATTGACGAAAGAATTTAGGTTAAAAAAATTGAATAGTTTTTGGGGCTTTTATTAAATTTAAAAATAAGAATAAAGATCAGAAATATTTTATATGATATTATATTTGATCATAAAATTTTATAAAGGCAGCTAAATTATCTTTTTACTTAAATGGGTTTCTTATATGCAATTTTGTTTAATTAAATTCTTTTTGCAATTATAGCTTCATCTAGATAAAAAAAAGTCCGTTTTATGCAGACAAAACTCAAACATTATTCAGGAAATACATTTAATTCAAAAATAATATACGGGCACTTATTTTTATTTTAAAATTATCTTTTTTTTTTATTTTCTGGAATTCTAAATTAAGAAAAGAATCTATTTTTCAATAAATAAATGAATTTAAATAACTAATTTATTGATTTTTTTTAATACAATATAGAAATATATTGATCAAAAACATTTTTTTCCAAAATTTAAAGCTTCACAAAAAATACTATGCACATTTTCAAAGACAAATTTGTATCCAGAAATGTATATTTATTTATTAATAAAAATATATAAATTGTAATTTAAGTAAATTATGTTACTCGGAAAGTTATTTATGAAATAAGTTTATTTTAGAAATAAAGGGCAGGGACTTATTTTTGTTTTAAAATTATTTATGTGGATTTTAGATCGACGAAAGAATTTATGTATAATAAATTAGATAGTTTGAGTTTATAAATCGTAAAATTTAGTTGTTTTTTTTTAATTTTGTAATTTTTCAAGTCAGGCTAAAGGAGATCAGAAAAATTGAGATTAGGCTAAAGAAGATCAGAAAAATTGAGATTTTCGGGGAGCGATTCCACTTCGTGTTTCAACTTAGGTTGGAGTCGCTTTCAGAAATAGCCAGCTCCCAAAATAAATAACGGTCGTCGTCACGCCGACGGACCGGAATAATGTTGGCATTGTAAGAAAGGCAGAGATTGGAAATGTCTTGATTTTCAGTATTTTAACGAAGGCGACTGAAAAATTTCGAAAACAAAAATTCCCAACACTTTCCCGAAAAAATTTCCAAAAAAGAAAATATTCGGAATAGAAAATTCCCGAAAGTATAAAATTAGCTACAAAGAAAATTGTCCCCAAAAAATTGTTTTAATAATAAATAAATAATAAATAAAAGAAAAAATATGTTTAGCCAATAAAAGTATTTTATTTATTATTTACCAGTTTCATTTTGGGATTTTTTTAAACAAAAATTAATATCATAAACTGTCGGGAATTTTCCAATTCGTTAATTTTAAATTCTTGGCGCTTTTCAAATTACCAAATTTTTTTCTTTTAAATATTGTTTTTTTTTTTAGTCGGTTAGAAATTCTACTATTTGGTTAAAAATTTCATTTCAATTTTAATTTTAAGTTCAATTTTCAATTTATTGTTAAAAAACCGTAATTTTTGATCAAATATCTACATTTTTTTGTTGAAAATTTATCTTTTTCAAAGTTTTTTTATTTAGTTAAAATATTTCTTGATTTAAATCAAAATGTCTCTATTAAAATGTCAAGTATTAAATTTTTTTATAAGAATTCATATTTTTTGGTTAAAAATTAAATTCTTTTTTAAGAATTCGTCTTTTTTCTGTCGAAAATTAATGTATTTGATTAAAAATTCAATCCTTGTCTAGTTGAAAATTCAACTATTGGGTTGAAAATTCATAAATGTCGTTAAAACTTCTTTTTTTTTTCTTTTTTTTTTTGTTACAAAGTTAATCTGGTTGAAGATTTAACTTTTTGGTTGGGAATTTAATTGTTTCGTAGAAAATGTTTTTTTTCTGGCTTTCAAATTAAAAAATTGTTTTTAGGTGTACATTGTTAAAAAATTTATCCTTTTGGTAACATTTTTTTTTTTGGAAGAAAATTAATTTTATTTCTTAAAAATGTAAGAACTTTCTTAAGATCTTCTCTGTCAAAAAATGCAATAGCTAGTTTGAAAGTTGAACTGTTTTGTTGAAATTAGTTTATTTTGTGTCAAAATTAATTTATTTTGTAAAGGTTTCACCATTTTTGTTCGCCAGTTCAACTGTTTTTTCCTCTTTTTTTTTTTAATAAAAAATTCTTCTTTACAGTCAACTTTTTTCGTTGAAAATTTCTTCTCGTTTTGAAAATTCAACTCTTTTTTGTTATAGTTTATCTTTTTCATTTGTAAATTTGAGTATTTCGTTAAAAAATTTTACTATTTTGTCGATTAATTATTTTCTTGAAAATTCATCTATTTTGTTAAATTTATATTTTGTGGTTTAAAATTCAACTGTTTTTTTTTTAAATTCGTCTTTCTGTTTTGAAAATTCAACTATTTGGTTAAAACTTGAACTAAATAGTTCTAAAAAATTTTCTTTTTTGTTGGAAATTCAACTGTTTTTCGAAAAAAAAATATATTTATGATTTAACTATAAAATTTAGTTGAATATTCGTTTTCATTAAAAAATAACTCTTTTTTTAAAATTCTTTGTTTATTTTTGCGTTTTAAAAGTTACCTGTTTCCTAAAGCATTCGACTATAGATTTTGAAAATTTAGCTTTTTTGTTGAAAATTCCTCTTTTTTCTCTGAAAATTCATGTTTTTTTTAAACATTTTTTTTTTCAATATCCAACTATTTATTTTTTATTTAAGTTACTTATATTTTTATTCAATAGATTTCATACAATTTTTCAAATTCGAAATTTGATTTGAATTTAAAAAATATAGAAAATCGGGTGAATAATTTAGGATCGAGATTATTACGTATGAAAATCGTAAGATGTTGTGCAAGATGGACCAGATATGCATCTCGCTTTGATGCCAAGTTGTGTAAGTCCCTGGGGAAAAATATTGGAATGGGTCATGCATATTTTCTTATTCTATTTTATATTTATTTTTATTAAACAAAATTTTTTAACTAGAAAAAAAATTATTTTCAATCCGAAAAAATAGCAAAAAGTCTTCTATTTGTAGTTTTTTTTACAAATCATGTATACACTAATTTAAATAATACTATTTTTTAACTTCCAAAGTAAGGAACAGAATATGAGAATTTTAATTTTGTGTCAAAATTTTACGACCCAATAGACAATAGAATGAATATTGTATTTTGAGCTTTAATAAATTTTTGTGAATTATTTTTTATGAATAAATTTATCGATTACAAATGAGGCCGTCTTAAGTCCAGATTCTATTTTTTATCGATCAGTATTGGATTTCAATCTGACCAATTTTTAGCCCCGGCTCGTAATTTCTATTTATAATATCTGGAATAATAAATGCGAATATTTTTTTTTTAATGATCAAACGTTAAAAATAAGGAAAATATAAATTTTTATTATTTCAGGAATCGAGTTTATTTATATAGATATTTTTTATTTTATGATAGACTGTTTTTTAATTTTTGTCTTATTTTTTAAATAATCTTTTGTCTCATTTTCAAAAACTTCCATTTTTCTTTTTTTTCGCTTAAGTGCAAGCTGAATTAATAGAACTAATTAAAAAAGTTCATGTATTTTTTTTATTAAAATTGAATTATTTTTGGTACAGAATTCATCTCGTTTGGTCACAAATTCTTCTGTTTGGTTGATAATTTAATAATTTTTTTTTTATTCATCTATTTTTCTTGAATTTGATTGTTTTTTAATTAAAAATAATTTTGTTTCTTTATTTGAATAATTATCTATTGCATTTTCCGTTAAGAATTCATTTTTTTAGTTAAAATTATTTTTTTGTTGAAGTTTTAACAATGGAAAATTCTTCTATTCAGTTGGAAATTTAATTTTTCTTTAATTCGACTATTTTGTTAAAATCTCATATTTTCCGTTAAATCATTGGTTAGAAATTCCTCAATTTAGTTTGATTAAATTGTTTTTTATTTAAAATTATTTATTTGTTTGTTGAAATATCAGCTATTATATTTTTTGTAAAGAATTAATCTTCTTTGGATAGAAAACAATTTTTCCGCAAAAAATGTAACTATTAAAAGTTCTGTTATTTGGTTAATTTTTTTTTAAATAAAACTTTTTTGTTAAAAACTTTTGTTGTTTTGTTTAAAGATTCAACTCTTTCGCCGGAAATTCCTCTTTCTGGTGGAATAAAATGGTTTTCTTTTATTATTAAAAATGATCTTTTTTGTTGAAATACCAATTATTAATTCTTATAAAGAAAGAATTTTAATAAATTTTTTTTTAGCTTTAAATTGAAAAATCACATTCCAGTTGATTTTTTTTTATTCGTTGACTTAAGAATTCATGTGATTTTTGTCCACGAATTTAATCATTTAGGAGAAAATTCAACTGTTTGTTTAAAAATGCAGGTTGTGACGTTGAAAATTCATCTTTTTGATGAAAATGCATCTTCTTTGCTAAAAACTAATTTTTTTTTATAAATCGCCTCTTCATTTGAAAACTGAAATATTCTGTTAAAGATTCGGTCTTTTTTGTTGAAAATCATGTTTTAAATTAAAATTGAACTATTCCATAATTTAAAAACTGTTTCCTATAAGTAAAAAATCCACATTTTTCGGTGACTATTTATTTAGTAAAAAACCGTTTTTTTTTTTTTTAAGAAAATTAATCTTTTTTTGTTTGAAATCCAACTTTCTTCTCAAATTTAACCTTTGTGGCTGAAAAATAATACTATTTAATTAAAAATATATCTATTTTGTTTAAATTTTAAACAAATCAATTTTTAACAATTTTCTTGTAAATGCAACTGTTTGTATGATAATTTATTTTTATTTTTGAAAATTCAATTATTTGGTAAAAACATTATCTTTCATGATTGAAAAATAACTTTTATTTTTTGAAAATTCAACTGTTTTCTGGAAAAACGGTTTTTTAATTTTAAATATTTAAATATTTGGTTAAAAATTATCTTTTTTGTTTCAAATTATTTCCTCGGGTTTTAAGTTCAATTTTTTAGCTATTTAGTTCCAAATGCAACTGTGCAAAAAAAATTAATTTTTGTTTAAATTAATATTTTTTTAAATTCATCTATTCAGGTAGGAAATGTTATTAAAAAAATTATTTTCCGATTTCGTCAAAAATTACCCAATTTCCCCAGTTTGGAGAGCATTTTATATATTTTTTTATTATTTATGTACTTTTTAATTTTACAATAAACTGTTCCACTTATATTTATTTATTTTTTTTACGATATATTTTATTTTTAATTTTAAACCCTCGACATGATCCATATTAAATTATTCAAGATTTCTCGATTATCTGACTGGAGAGGCCAAATTAATGTGGTCAAGGTCTTTGAAATTCAGGTCGATCAAGACCTTGCTGGTCAGACGGACCTTAAAGGGTTCCCTCGAGGACGAATGAAATTCTTAAATCTCAAGTGGACACTTCCAGTTTTAAATTCAGTCGACGATTCATTTTTTCGTCATCAAATTACGTCATCTCTTCAATCTACCTTTCTTTCATTCTTCTCTAATTTTTTTTATTCTTTTCAGACTTAACTCTTTTTTTTATTAAGAATAAATTTTTCTTTGGTTAAAAATTCTATTACTTGATTGAAAATTAAATTTTTTTTTTTGAAATGCAACTATTTTTTTAATGAGTCATATTTTATGGTTTAAAAAAATCATTTTAGTTGAAAAGTTATTTCTGTGGTTGAAAGTATAACTTTTTTGTTGCAAATTTATTTCTGTGGTTTGAAAAATAATTTTTTAACTAAAAATTTAACTATTCAATTTTGTTTGAAAATTTATCTTCTTTACTTTTTATAGTTTTCTTTTAACATAAAATAGAACTATTTCATTTCTGTTTCAAAATGTATTTTTTATGTTCAAAATTAATTATTTTAGTTAAAAATTAGACTATTTTGTTGAAAATGCATGTATTTTCTTAAAATTGCGTCTTTCTCGGTATAAATTTAATCTGTTTGGTTAAAAATTTAACTATTAGTTTATAAATCTTTTTCTTGTAAAAATTCTTTTTTTTATACGAAAATTGGTCTTTTTTAGTTGAAACTTTAACAGTCTGATTCCAAATTTGAATATTTTTTCAAAAATTAGTTTTTTTCTAAATTTATTTTGTTTTAAATTTCACAATTTTGTTAAATGATGACTTTTTTGCTTAAAGATTCATAGCTTTAGATAAAAGTTTATTTCATTAGTTGAAAACATAACAATTTTATTAAATATTTGTTTTTCTGTTTGTTTGAGATTAGTTTTTTAACTGAAATGTAACCATTTTATTTTTTGGTTAAAAATTTACCTTCTTTAGTTGAAAATTCATGTATTTTGGAATAGAAAATGACACTCCGTGGTCAAAATTAATTTTAAAAATGAATTTTTATAGTTCTTCATTTCTAGTTGAAAATGTATCTCATTTTGTTAACGATTTTTTTTTAGTTAAAAAATAATTAATTTGGTTTGAATATTAAAAAAATTTGTTGATAATTCATATTTTTTTAATTCATCTTTTTCGATAGAAATGTAATCTGCTTGGTTTAAATTTCACCCATTTATTTAAAAATTTGACTGTTTTGTTGAAAACTAGTTTTTTGGAGAAAATTCAATGTTTAATATGAAAATTTATCTGCTTTGTTCATTAGTTTTTTTATATTTAGGATTTATTATTTTAGTTAAGGTATTTTTGTGGTTGGAAATTTAACTATTTTATTAAAAATTTCTTTCTTTGGTTTCAAAAACTAAAAATTTCGCTATTTAATTTTGGTTAAAAATGAATCTTCCTTAGTTAAAAATTCAACTGCTATGTGGAAAATTGATGTATTTTGTTAAAAATTCGTACTTTATGGTAGAAAATTATTCTTATTGGCAAAAATTAATCTTGAAAATTCATTCCCATGGTTATCAATTTAACTATTCGATAGAAAATTCGTTTTTTTTTATAAAAATGAATTTTTTATGCGAAAATTTACCTTTTTTAGTTGAAAATTTAACTATTTGATTCAAAATTGAACTATCTTGTCGAAAATTCCTTTTTTTTAAATTTATTTAATTTTCAGTCAAAAATTCAACAAATTTGGATACAATTGAAAATACTTTTCTGAAAAGTCGTCTTTTTGTAAAAATTTAATATTCTCAGTTTAAAATTCATCTGTTTGTTTAAACATTGAACTATTTTATTTCATTTCTTTTGTGAAGATTTATTTATCTTAAAATTTAACTATTCTAATGTAAGGTAAAAATGTTTTTTATTATTTTATTTGAAAATTGAACTATTGTATAAAAAATCCATATACTTGTTGAAAATGCATATTTTTTGTTGAAAATTACACTATTTAGTTAAAACATATTTTTTAAATGAAAATTAATTTTTGTATTCAAAATTTTGTTTCTTTCTAAGAAAATTTAATAATTTTATTTTAAAATATCTTTATTTATTTGTTGA
>NC_046661.1:136765749-136778206 GCF_010883055.1 Belonocnema kinseyi
TATTATTATATATATTACAAATATAAATTATAAAATTAATCATTTTGGGTGAAAATTTAATTATTTGGTTGAAATTTGAAATACTTTATTAAAAAAATTTATTTTTTTGTTTTTAACTGTTATTTTTAATTATTTAAATTATTTTCATAGTCTAATTTCTGCTTAAGTTTTACTCTAAATTTTACTACTAAATTTTACTCCACGTAAATTAAAATCTTACAATTGTTTAAGAGGTTATGTATAAGTTTGGTCCATAATTCTTGGCGCGAAATTCAAATTCAAATTATTCTAAGTTTAAAATCTAAATTCATACTAGCTAATATAAATTTCTATTTATAAACAATGTTTTTGATTAAGAAATGCTAATTCACTTGTAAGGAGATAGCAAGGAAAGGTTAGATTCGGAGTTGAATTACGTTACTATATTATAAAACCACCATTCTGTCACCCAAGTTCTAGGATTACCTCCAGTGGGCCGCGTGATGGTTTTGGTATTTTACAGCCACCTTGAGGATCGATAACCAGGACAAAGGTGGAAATAAAAAACTCACGTCGACCCCATAACTATTTCTCATTTTAAAAATGTCAATATTTAAATTTTTTAAAAGTAAAAATAAAAATGAAAACACTTTTAAATTTCAAAATTAAGAAATTGACCAATTCACCATTTTGATGATTCGAAAGGATTTTGAAATCCTAAAATTGAAAAAAATTTCAGACTTTATAGCACAAAATGCTCTCAAATCCGTGGGAAAAGCGTTTTTTTAATGTGGATATAATAGGGTGATAAATTCTTTAATTAAAATTTCAAAAAATTTTGCATTTTCTATCCGAAAAGGCGAATTTTCAACAAATAAGTTAATTCTCAAACAGTTAATTTTTAACATAATAATATAGATTTTCAGAAAAGCAATTATATTTTTAAGACAAAAAGATTTTTGTTAAAAAAACAGTTGAATTTTCAACCCCAAAATTTCAATTAAAAAATGTTAATTTTCAACCAAATAGTTGAAATTTCGTCTTGAAGAGACGAATTTTGTACGAAGAAATATTTTTTAGCCAAACAGATAATTTTTTAAACAAAACAAATTAATTTTTAACCAAAAAAGATAAAAAAAATTTACAAAATGATGAATTTTTAAACCAAAAATACGATTAAAAAAAAGAGTTGAATTTTTAGACAAAAGTAAATTTTCAGTAAAGAGAACAAATTGAAATTAAATTCTTTAATTTTTTTTACCAAAATAGTATTATTTTCAAACCAAAAAGAGATTCAACAGAACATTTAAATATTTAAGCCAAAGAGATAAATTTGTTATAAAAAGTGAAAGTTCAACAAATTAGTTAAATTTTTAATGCAAACAGACGAATTTTCAACTAAGAAATATTTTTCAGTGAAGAGGGAAAACAAATTTTAATCCAATTGTTTAATTTCCCTTAAAGAATGGTCAATTTACAACCCGGGTATATGAATTTTCAACCAAAAAGCTAATTAATAATAGTATTTTCAACCAAAAAATGTATATTTTAAGCAAGAAAGTTTAATTTTTAAGCTAAAAGACGAATTTTTGACAAAACAATTAAATTTTGAACCAATCAAGATTTTTAGTAGAAAGAAAAAAAATGTCAAACAAATTGTTGAATTTTATACCAAAATAATATAATTTTCAACTAAAGAAGCAAAATTTTAAACAAACCAGTTGTATTTTTAAGCCAAAGGCAATAATTTTTACAAAGGAGTCGAATTTTTAATAAAAAAAGTTAAAGTTGAACAAATTAGTTGATTTTTCAGCTAAGAAATATTTTGCAGCTAAGTCAAAAAAGAAATTGCTAAATTTTTAAAAAAAAATTTTGTACAAAAAGTTGAACTTTCAACCCGTCAATATGATTTTTCAACAACTTTTTTCAACAACAACTTTAAACTTTAGAAGAAGAACTTTCCAAAAAAGTTGAATTTTTAAGCAAAAACAAAAAAAAAAGAGAATTTTTAATCTTTCAGAATTAATTTTTGACAATTTGTTTAATAATGCATTTTAAAATCGTTTATATTTTTAATGTTATGAAATAATCGAAGTACCTGAACTTATTAATGTTTATTGAACTGCTTTCCGAATAGGGGTTATTTTTTAAATAACATCTGTATTCATTCCAAATATTCATATTATTGGTTTACTAATTTATTTAGGAAGAAAATACCCATTTTTATTTTTGAGGTCAATGCAGGAGCTGATCGCGTTGTTTATCGTAGGGTTCACGCAAAGGGTGACTCAGTGGCTTCTATCGATTTTCACTGGTCAAGCATTGCCTTCTAAAAGTTGACCTCGTAATCTAAATTTTTTACTTTCATTTTTTTTTAATTCAAAATTGGAATTTTTGAATTTTTTTTTACTCAACAGTTTCTGCAATATTTTAAATAGATAAATTTATATATAAAAAACAACTAATTTTCTACCAATAATTTGATTTTTTAACTAAACCAAAGTAATGAATTTTTAACCAAAAGAGATAAATTCTGATCATAATTTTGTATAAGGGAAAAAGAGGAGAATAAAGTGTAGAGTATACCGTCTTTCATAATAATTTCTAATATAAAGATAACATTAGAAGCTTGATTTGTCTTTTTTTTAATTTATAAAATAATTTTGTGATTTAAATTTCGCGCCACAAAGTCAGTAAACTACACTTAAACGTAACCTAAATAATAATAGAAATTTGAGATTGGCGCAAATCAAAATAAAATGTCTAAATTCTTGCAGTATATAAACAATCGTCAGAATAATATTAAAGCACTAGAATACTAATAATATAAAAAGAAATATTCGAAATTGACTTTCCTAAATTAAAAAAAATATATATATTTAAAGTAATTAAATAAAAGTGGTTGGTTCATTGAAACTATGAATTAGTTATTTCCGGTTGAGAAGTTCACCTTAGATTGTTTTTACTGAGCAAGATGTCAACCGTGTCATGATGGGTTTGCATTAAAAAATGCAGGTGCAGGATATTCGACCGCACCCATAATAGAGCACACGGTTCTCGTTCGTTTGAATCGAGGTGGGGCTCATGGTCCTAATTGGATTACGTAAAGCGCTAATTATTTAACTTTTTGAAAGTCTTTCAAAAGAGAATTTTGAAATTTAAATTTCGCGCGTCAAATAGAATATGAGGTTATGTTTAAGTGTGGTATTTTTAATAATTTTAGCGCGAAATTTAAATTGCAATACTTCTATTTTGCACGAATGTTAATTCTTTGTAATTGAAAAATGGACTGTTCTCTTTTTAGTTAAAAGTTCATCTCGTTTTGTTAAAAATTCTACTATTTGCGCGAAAATTACATTATTTTTTTGAAAATTCGACTACTGCGATAAAAAAAAAACATCTTTTTGAGTCGCAAAATCAACTACTTGGTTTAAAATTTAACAATTATGTTAAAAATGTTTTGTTTTTTTAGTTGAAAATTAATATTCCTAACTATTAATAATTAATAATCTGTCATACTGGCGAACGTTTTTATCATTAATAATCAATTATTAAAATTAAAAATAGGAACGAAATTATTTTTCACATGAATAAAAATTAAATGCTTTTTAAAGAAAATTTATAATCTGGGCCAGAAATAAAATTTTCTCGAAAAAATAATAGATTTTTTATTTATTTTATTTCCGAAAAAAATTAAGATTGAAAGAAATAGAAGCGAAAAGTATAAAAATGGATCGATTTGTAAACCCGCAGTCTGACTCACTGAGAAATAATCTGAACACGCTTAGGATTTACTATGTAGTAGGTCAGTAATGCATTTAAACAGGAGCATATTTATGATAACGATAACAAGTTCGATAGTAAGATAATCGATAAGAATCTGACAATTTTTTTCTTTTTCCCATCACATCGAAAAACAGATAAAAAAATTATTCTGCTTATAATTTTTTATCTCATTTAAAAGAATTTTCTTTCTTCATAACAATTTATTTAATTAAAACAAACTTGGAAAACCTTAATTCATCAAAAAATTAAAAGAGCACAAGAAAATTTAATTCATAAAAATTACATTAAATCGTAAACAACAAATTTTATACACATTTTTTTTACTATTAATTTAAATTTTGTAGAATTTTTGTTTATGCAACAATTTTTTTTAAGTTGATCTTTTTTGTATGAATTAAAAAATGCTTTTGATTTAAAGTTGAAATTTCTTTTGGTTAAAAATTAAACTAATTTGTTCAATAATCGTTACAAACTCACATTTTTGTTGAAGGTTCATATTTTCAGGTTGACAATTTAAATGTTTTGTAAACAATCATTTTTTTAGTCGAATTCAAGAGTTTTTTGTTGTTGTTTTTTTTTTAATAAAAAATGAAAATCCTTTTTAGTTGAAAATTTACTTAAATAGTTTGTTGTAAATTAATTTTCTTCGGAGGGATTCCTAATTTTATTTGAAAATTAATCTCTTTGGTGAAAAACTTAAATTCTTTTTTTAAGATTCGTTTTTTGTTATTAAAAATCAATTTTTTTAACTGAAAATGTAAATATTACTTTTTTTATTTAAAATTTGTCTTTTTTAGTTGAATATTGAACTAATTTGGTAGAAAATTGAACTATTTTCTTAAAAATTGTTTTTTTTTGTTCTTTGAAAATTCAGTTTTTTGTTGTTAAAAACTAATTTTTTTAACTGATTTTTTAACAGTTTGGTTGATATTTTTATTCCTACTTGAATGAAACTACTTTGTTGATATTTCGTCTTTTTCGTGAATTTAACTATTTTTTTATTTAAAATAATTATCTTCTTATTTGAAAATTCATCTTCTTCATTGATGATTTAACTATTTTGTTAAAAATTGATTTTTCAGTTGTAAATTGCTTTTTTGGGTTAACAATTGATCTTTTTGGTTTCAAGTTCTTGTATTTTCTTTAAAATTCTTTTTTTTTTTGTTAATTAATTAATCATTTAGGTTAAAACTTTTTTTAATACAAAATTGGTTAAAGATTGATTAATTTAGTGTTCATTTATTTTTTTGAGTTGCCAATTTACTTTTGTGGAGGAAAATTCGTGATTTGTAATTTTTAGCACAAAATTAACCTTCTTGAATCAGAACTAATCTGCTATGTTTGAAGATTTTATTGTTTTGTTGAAAGTTCGTCTGTTTTTCTTTATTTGTTAAATTCGACTATTTTTCAATGAAAATTTAAAAAATCTTTGGGTATGAAATTAATTGTCTTGATCGAAAATTGATCTTTTTTGGCCGAAAATTCAATTAGTTGGTTAAAAGATGAAATATTTTGTTCAAAATTTATTTTCTTGGTTAAAGATTTATTATTTTAGTTGAAATTTTATATCTCTCGTTGAAAATTTACCTATATATTTTTAAATTGTTTTTCTAGTTTAAAATTAATTTTTCTTAAGTTGCTAATTCAATTTTTTGGTTGAAAATTCTTGTATTTTGTTAAAAAATTCATCTTTTCTATTGAGAATTCAAGTATTTGGTTGAAAATACAAATATTTATTTAAAACTAATTTTCTGAGTTGAAAATGTATCATGTTTTTTTAAAATGTACATGTTTGGTTCAAAATTTAAATATTTGGCTAAAAATTCGTATTTTTTAAAATTCAAGTCTCTTAATTGAAAATCTCAATATTCTATTTTTAGCTTAAATTATACCTTTATTGGTTTCAAATTTAAGTATTTGGTTGAAAATTTACATAATGTTTTGTAAAAAATCCTTGAAAATTAAACAATTTTATATTCGGTTGAAAATTTATCTTCTTTTCTTGTTTAAAAATTAATTAGTTCAGTTGAAAACATATATCTTTCGTTGAAAATTTAATTATTTCGTTAAACATTTATTTATTTGTTTTTTATTTAAAGAATAATTTTTGTAACCAGGAATTGAACTATTACATTTTTTGTTGAAAATTAATAAAAACTTGGAAAGTCTTGAATTTACAAAAAAAAAAAATAATTAAAAAACACTAGAAAATTTGACTAAAAAATTACAGCAAATTGATGAAAAATTGTTTTTTTAGTTTTAATTTGCAATTTATAGATTTTTTCTCGAATGTATAAAACTTACTCAATCCTGACTACATTTATTTCTGTTTGGAGGCATGCCGAGAATAAGTTTCCTGCGATTTGTATTTCGAATTACGACATCCAGTGTTTGAACAGCCGCTCATAAATTGTTTAAGCAAAAAAAGCAACCGTGGGTGTCGAGAATAAGTGGAAAGTAACTCACAATAAGCCTTAGATTTTAACTCCGGAGGCAATAATTATTTAAGCTTGGTAAATTTCTAAAGCGTAGGTTTTTCGAAAATACTAATTTGGCCCTCATTCATGATTGAATTTCACTTCATCCTGTACGAAGCTCTTTTCAATATTTTATTTTTAAATAAAAAATAATTAATGGAATTCCAGATTCCAGACGAAAAAAAATGATAAAAAAATGTTGAATTGTTAAGTCAAAAACAGGAGCCGTTAACAAAAAAGTTGACTGTTTAACCGAATGGTTAAATTTTCAACCAAAAAGATAAGTTCTAGAAAAAATTTTAAAAGTTTGTATTTATTTTAAATTGTTAACCGGATAGTTCAATTGTTCAACTAAGAAAGATGAACAGAGTAATTAAGTTTTCATTTTTAAAACAGAGTGGTTAAATTTTTTTAAGAGACAGTTTATAATTTTTAAAAATTAACTTTCCATAAGACAGTTTAATTTTATACAAAATAGTTGAATTTTCAAACCAAAAATACGAATTTTTTAAGAAAAAGATGAATTTTAAACCAAAAAATGTTAATTTTCGATAAAATATTAATTTTTAAGAAAAAAATACGAATTTAATCAACAAAAAATAATTAATTTATTATAATAATAAAAAAATTAATAATTAATTTCAATTTTAATCATTTAAATTTGAACCAAACGGTTTTATTTTTAACCAAAGAAATAGTATTCTACAAACAAGGAGGAATTCTCTTTTCTTTCAAACAAATAGTTAAATTTGCTACTAAATTGTTGAATTTTTGAGTCGAAAATACGAATTTTCTACAAAGCAATTAGATTTTGAACAAAAAGATAATTTGCAACTAAAACAAATTAATTTTTAATTGAAACAGTTCAATTTTTAACTATAAAAGTTCGAATTTCCATCGAAACAGATGAATTTTCATAAAAAAAACATTAATGGTCAACAAAAAATAACTTTTTAATGAAAAAAGAAATTCTATCAAATTGTTGAGTTTTTAAGCCAAAAAGACGTCTTTTTTTATTTAATTCAACTCTTTTTTTATTTTTTTATTTTTTCATTAATAAATTCGCATTTTCGGCTCAAAAATTCAACAATTTACTAGCAAATTTAACTATTTGTTTGAAAGATAAGAAAATTTCTCCTTATTTGTGGAATACTAATTTTTTGTTTAAAAATAAGACCATTTGATTCAAATTTAAATGAATAAAATTGAAATTAATTATTAATTTTTTTATTGTTATATTAAATTAATTTTTTTTTTGTTAAATTCGTATTTTTTTGTTAAAAATTAATATTTTATCGAAAATTAACATTTTTGGGTTTAAAATTGATCTTTTTTGAATTAAAATTGAAGTAATTGATTAAAGGTTGAAATAGATTTTTTTTATTAATGTTTTTTTTGGTTAAAAATTCATCTCTGGTTGAAAATTAACCTACTTCATTTGTAGTAACAATTAATTGTCACATTTTTTGAGAATACATTTGTTTTAAATTAATTATTTTACTGATAATTTAACAATTCTATTTTTTGTTAAAATTTTTATTTTCTAATTGAAAGTCCATGAATTTTGCCGAAAAGACGAATTCTGCACAAAAGAATTTAATTTTTAATGAAATAATAAAATTTTGAACCAAAAAAGATGAATTCTTGACCAAAAATTTGTTGATAGACTTTTTTTTGTAAATTTTCCATGAATTCAGTTCGCGTTTTTAATAAACATTGAAGTTTATTTTCATTACTTTCAAAATATTGGGTTAGAAAACAAGAAATTTGGTTTAAAACATTTTTTTTTTCTATTGCACACTTTTTTCAGACTATAAGCTTTTAAAGTTTGAACTAAATGCACGGAATGAAAAAAAAAACAAAACAAAGAAACGAAGTATCGACAAATGTTTTGTCTGGCGCCAGAGAGTCGCAATTTTCTATTCTTAATCTCTTTCCACCCCAAAGCCATTAACCCAAGATTTTGTCCTTATTCTGCCAAGTGACCTAATTTTTCTCAATCATAGTAAACATCCTCGTTTTGTCTCCTTGTCAACTTTCCAAGAGAGATTCGACATTTTTTAAATTTACTCTACATAAATAAAAAATTAATTAATTTTTAAAACTGTTTTTAAAATTTAATTGTGAATGCATAAAAATAAAAAAGACTTAAAAAATTTGGTTGAATTTGAAATTTTTAATAAAAAAGTCAATTTTCAACGAAATAGTTGAATTTACAACCACAATGTATGAATTTTTATACGAAATTGTTAAATTTTCAAACAAAAATATACATTTTCATCAAAGAAGATTAATTGTTTACAAACACAAATTTTTGACAAATTAAGGTAAAAAATACTTTAATTTTTTTAAAACAGTTAAATTCGTCGAAAAAAGATCTATTTTTTCAAAATAGTTGATTTTCCAAACCAAAATAATTTTCCTATAAGAAAAAAGAAACAAAACTTTAGAATTTTTAATAAAAAGGTGACTTTTCTCAATCAAAGTTTAATTTTCAACCTGAAATAGAACAATTTTAACAAAGAAAGATCATTTTTAAACAAATAGTTAATTTTTCAACCTCGATTTATGAGTTTTTAACCAAAATCTTCACTTTCAATCAAATAGATGAATTTTCCACCAACATTTCTAACTAATAAGATTAATTGTTTATCAAAAAATAAGATTTTTTATAAGAATAGATGATTTTTCAACCAGAAACAATTTGTCGATCAAAAAAAGAAAAAGTATTTATCTAAAATTTAACATTTTTAAACTGAGGAGGAGAATTTTGTACAAAACAGTTGCATTTTCGACCTGAAATTGTTAATTCTTTAAAAAAAGGTAGTTTTGAACAAATAGTTGAATTATTTATCAAAATAATTGAATTTTTAATCCACATGGATACATTTTGAACAAAGAAGATTATTTTTTTAACAAAAAAGAAGAAATTTTCTACAAAGAGAGGAATCATTAACAAGTTAAATCGAAAAATACTTTTATAGTTAATTAAAAAATCAGTTGAATTAATTAAAAAATTACCTTTTTATCGAAATAGTTGATTTTTCAACCAAAAAGGATTTGTCGATCATAACAGAAAAAATATTCCACTAAATTTTCGAATTTTTATACCAAAAAGAAGAATTTTGTACAAAACAGTTAAATTTTCAAACTGAACTTGTTTATTTTTAAACAAATAGTTTAGGTATTTACCAAAATCATTGAATTTTCAATCCACAAAGATACATTTTCAATAAAGAAAATCCATTGTTCACGAAAATGACGAATTTTCAACCGAAAATATAAAACTTTTAACAAAATATACCAAAAAACATTTATTTTTAATAACAATCAGATGAATTCCAGACAGCATTACTTTTTAACAGAATTGTTTAATTTTTGAACCAAAAAGATACATTTTTAACAAAGAAGATTAACTATTTACAAAACCGATGAATTGTTAACTAGTGTTGAATTTTTTAAAATATAAAACGAAAAATACTTTTATTTTAAATAACAAAGAGTTGAACTTGTAGGAAAAATATTATTTTTCCATAGCAAGGATTAGTTTTTAAACTCGAAATTATGAATTTTCAGCAAAAAAGTTCATTTTTAACTAAAAAGATACATTTTCCAGAAAGAAGATTAATTTATTATTTGCAAAAAAAATAATTTTTATTAAAATAGTTGATTTTTCAACCAAAAACGATTTTTCGATCAGAAAAGAAAAATGAATCAACCAAATTTTGGAATTTTCAAGTAAAACAGCTGAATTTTCCACAAAAATGAAATTATTAATTTCCAGCAAAAAGCTTTAATTTTTAAATAAATAGTTAAATTTTTTACCAAGATAGTTAAATTTTCAACCCGAAAAGACGATTTACCAACAAAATATGCACATTTTCAACCAAAGAGATAAATCTTCAATTGAAGTTATGAATCTTCCAACAAATAAAAAATTATTTTTTTAACAAATAACAATTAACCTTCTTGAATCAGAACTAATCTGCTTTGTTTGAAGATTTTATTGTTTTGTTTAAAGTTCGTCTGTTTTTCTTTATTTGTTAAATTCGACTATTTTTCAATGAAAATAAAAAAAAAACTTTGGGTATGAAATTAATTGTCTTGGTCGAAAATTGATCTTTTTTGGTCGAAAATTCAATTAGTTGGTGAAAAGTTGAAATATTTTGTTCAAAATTTATTTTCTTGGTTAAAGCTTTATTATTTTAGTTGAAATTTTATATCTCTTGTTGAAAATTTAACTATATATTTTTAAATTGTTTTTCTAGTTTAAAATTAATTTTTCTTAAGTTGCTAATTCAATTTTTTGGTTGAAAATTCTTGTATTTTGTTAAAAAATTCATCTTTTCTATTGAGAATTCAAGTATTTGGTTGAAAATACAAATATTTATTTAAAACTAATTTTCTGAGTTGAAAATGTATCATGTTTTTTTTAAATGTATATGTTTGGTTGAAAATTTAAATATTTGGCTAAAAATTCGTATTTTTTAGAATTTAAGTTTCTTAATTGAAAATCTCAATATTCTATTTTTAGCTTAAATTATACCTTTATTGGTTTAAAATTTAAGTATTTGGTTGAAAATTTATATAATGTTTTGTAAAAAATCCTTCAAAATTAAACAATTTTATATTCGGTTGAAAATTTATCTTCTTTTCTTATTTGAAAATTAATCAGTTCAGTTATAAAAATATATCTTCCGTTGAAAATTTAACTATTTTCTTAAACATTTATCTATTTCTTTTTTATTTAAAGAATAACTTTTGAATTTTTGAATTGTTGAAATAAAATTTCTAGCCGAAAATATGAACTAACGAAAAATATAATAGGTCATATTTGAAAAACAAAATTTGTTCATTATGAATGAAAAGATATGAAAAGAATAACTAAACATATTTTTACAAAGAGGTGAGATGTTGTAGGTGAGATTTGTAATAAAAAAACTGAATTGCGCCTTGCAAGCATAATGCATACTGTGTGTACATATAAATGACTGTTTGGTCATCGACGTATTTAGAAACGGAACCTCGACCACTGGCTTTCAGCCTTGAATAATTCTTTTATTGGTTGTGTGTAGGCGTCCGGTTTTTTTGACAGTTAGAAATTTACCAAAATAATTAATTTGCCTGTTTAAAAATGAGATTACATACTTCACAGCACAAAATGGTCACAAAAGAGGACAAGAATTGGGAAAAAATTATTTTAAATAAAATCTACAGTGAATAAGAATTAATTTAAACTACTTACGTAACTCAAATAATTGATTTAATTTTAGTCGTAATTAAGACGCTATACATGGTTATAAATAAAAGTGGAAATTAATTATTTTTCTTTTATTTGTTCTCTTAATTAATCATTATTCACTGTAGGGAGGTTTCCCTAAATGAATTTTTCACGATTTTCTAAAAGGAGTTAAATTTTCATTAAAACAGTTATTTTTTCTAGCTAAAAAGGTAAATTTTTATATTTAATATATCTTCAGATATATTTTGAAATCTTTGAAATATTTTTACATCATTAAAATATAAGAATTTTTTAAAAATATTTTCAAATATTTGGGAATCTTAGACATTTTTTTAAATCTGTAGATATATTTTGAAATATTTGAAATAATAAAAGAATTTTTTCCAAATATTTAAAAATCTTTGGAATCTTTGATATATTTGCGAAGTCACTGAAATCTCTGTGAAATTGTTGAAATCTTTATGAAACCTTTAAGAATATCTAAAATCTTCAGATATATTTTGAAATAATTGAGAATCTTTAAAAATATTTGTAAAAAATTTTTTAATCTATAGATGTATTTTTATATCTTTGGGAATCTTTGACATATTTTGAAATCTTTGTGAAGTTACTGAAATCTACTGAAATCTTTTTAAAGCTTCAGAAATATTTTGAAATGTTTGTGAAATCTTTTGGAATTTTTGAAACCTTCAGAAATATTTTGCAATCTTTGAGAATCTTCAAAATCCTCGGGAAATCTCTTCAATCTTTTAAAAACTTTGTGAAATCATGTAGATCATTTGAAATATTGGTGAAATCGTTTGGAATCTTTGAAATATTTTAAAATCTTTAAAATATTAAACAATTTTTTTAATATTTTTAAATATTTGGTAATCTTTTTAATCTTCACGAAATCTTTGTGTATGTTGAAATGTCGGTGAAATTGTTTAAATCTTTTGAAATTTTGTGAAATCTTTTAGAATATCTTCAATCT
>NC_046661.1:136778306-136787339 GCF_010883055.1 Belonocnema kinseyi
TTGCGAAATCTCTGAAATATTTTCAAATATTTAAAATATTTCAATGTTTTTTTTATTATTTTGAAATCTTTGAAAATCTTTTTAATCTTCACGAAATCTTTGAAATATATTGAAATATATTGAAATCTCTGTGAAATTGTTTAAATCTTTTGAAATCTTTGTGAAGTCTTTTGAAATATCTAAAATCTTCAGATATATTTTGAAACTTCTGGGAATCTTAGAAATATTGATATATTTTTAAATCTTCGCGCAATCTTTAAAGTATTTTAAAATCTTGGAAATGATTTGAAATCCTTGAAATATTTTTTAAATGTTTTGAAATCTATGGGAATCTTCAAAATCGAAGCCATTGTGACCATTAAAAACATTTGTGAAATCTTTGAAATCTTCAGAAATATTTTTAAATCTTCGTGAAATCATTGGAATTGACTGAAATCTTTTGCAAATTTTAAAATCTTTGAAATATTTTGGAACTTCCAGATCTTCAGACACATTTTTAAATCTTTTTGAAATCATTGGATTTACTTAAATCTTTTGAAATCTTCAGAAACATTTTGAAATCTTTGTGAAATCATTGGATCTACTAAAATCTTTTGGAATCTTTTGGAATCTTTTGAAACCTTCAGAAATATTTTGATGGCTCAGTGAAATCTTTGAAATATTTTGACAGTTTAAAAATATTTGAAAATCTTTAAAATGTTTTAACATCTTTGGGAATGTTTAAAATCCTCAGGAAATTTTTTGAAATTTTTGTGAAGCCATTGAGATCATTAAAAACAGTTGTGAAATCTTTTGGAGTCTTTGAAATTTAAAAAAATTATTTTTAAATCTTCGTGAAATCATTATAATCTACTGAAATCTTCTGAAAAATTTTGAAATATTCTAAAATCTTTGGCAATATTTGTAATCTTAGGGGATTTTTTTAAATTAAAACAAATATTTGGAAAATCTTTTGAAATCTGAAATCTTCAGAAATTTTTTGAAATCTTTGTCAAATCATTGAAATCTACTGAAATCCTTTGATATCTTTTTAAAATCTTTGAAGTATTTTGGAACTTCTAGATCTTCAGACACATTTTGAAATCATTGAATCTACTGAAATCTTTTGGAACCTTTTGAAACCTTCAGAAATATTTAGATGTCTTAGTGAAATCTTTAAAATATTTTGAAAGCTTTCTAAAATCGTTAAAATCTTTTAAAATGTTCGTGACATCTTTAAAAAATATATAAAATCCGTAAAATCTACTGAAATATTTTGAAATCTTGGAAATATTTTGACATTTTTAAAATATTTAAAAATATTTTTAAATCTTTAGGAATGTTTAAAATCTTTGGGAAATTTTTGAAACCATTGAGATAATTAGAAACATTTGTGAAATATTTTGGAATATTTGAAATCTTCAAAAATATTTTTAAATCTTCGGGAAATAAATGGAATCTACTGAAATCTTTTGAAATCTTCTGAACAATTTAAAAATATTCTAAAATCTTTGTGAAATTATTAAGATCCTAAGGAATATTTGCGAAATATTTTGGAATCTTTGAAATCTTTCACATGTTCAAAAATATTTTTAAATCTTTGTGAAATCATTGAAATATACTGAAATATTTTTTAATCTTTGAAATGTTTTAAAATGTTTAAAATATGTTTGAATCTTGGGCAATCTTTTAAATCTTATGGAATTTTTTGAAATTTTAAAAAATATTTGTGAAATCTGAAATCTTCAGAAAGCTTTTGAAATCTTGGTAAAATTATTGAAATATACTGAAATCTTGGAAATATGTTGAAATTGTGTAAATATTTGAATATCTTTAAAAAATTTGCAAATCTTTGGGAATGTTTAAAATCCTCGGGAAATTTTTTGTAATCTTTGTGAAACCATTGAGATCATTAGAAACATTTGTAAAATCTTTTGTAATCTTTGAAATCCTTATGACTATTTTGAAAGCTTTGTGAAATCATTGAAATCTACCGAAATATTTTTAAATCTTTGAAATGTTTTGAAATCTTTAGAATATTTTTAATTTTTGGCAATTGTTTAAATCTTATGGAATTTTTCGAAATATAAAAAAATATTTGTGAAATCTGAAATCTTTAAAAAGCTTTTGAAATCTTTGTTAAATCATTGAAATCTGCTGAAATCTTTTTAAATCTTCTGCAAAATTTTAAAATCTTTGAAATATTTTGGAGCTTTCAGATCTTCAGACACGTTTTGAAATCTTTGTAAAATCATTCTATCTACTGAAATCTTTTGAAACCATCAAAAATATTTTTAAGTCTTAGTGAAATCTTTGAAATAATTTGAAATGTTTGTGACATCTACAAAATATTTATAAAATCTGTAAAATCTTCAGAATCTTTCGAATTACTCAAAAAACATTTGTCATATCTTTGTGAAATTTGTTGAAATCTGAATTTTTTTGAAACCTTTGTGAAATCTCTGAAATATTTTTAAATGTTTTAAAATGGGAAATTTTTGTTTTTCCAGGTACATGCCAAACACGAGGAAAAATCAGAAACTAAATCGGTCTACAGAGAATACAACCGGGAATTCCTTCTTCCGAAAGGAACCAATCCTGAGAGCATCAAATCCTCCTTGAGCAAAGACGGTGTCCTCACAGTCGAAGCACCTTTGCCAGCTCTTGGACAGGGAGAAAAACTCATCCCAATTGCGCACCAGTAAATTATCAAAATTATACAAATTTACATACGCCTAATGAACGTTAATTTTCGATTTTCCCACGAATCCTTCCTTTACCTAAATCACAACGAATTTCCAAAAAATTTATTCAAACAAAAATTAAGCCTAAAGTGTCTTTTTCCTGAATTTTAAACCAATCGATGCCTAATCTCACACTCAGAAAAGAGTTTCTTTCATTCAAAGGAAATGTCTTTGAATCAAAGAAAATTATTCAGCAAATGAAAATTTTTTTTTAATTTAACATGATTTTCTTCATTTTGAAAGAAACTTTTTTTTAATTTAAAAAAAAAAATATATTTTTCTGAGTGCGCGCAACAAGAAGCCTTTTTTTATACGCACAATATATAGCTAGTTTTTGTTATGAATTTTCGATTTAAAATCGGCAGCTACGAAGGAAGGAGAAAAATTAGATTTATGAAATTCCGTTTGTTTTTTACTTTATTTAAAATTTATTTCTTTATTGGAACGGCGTTATTTTTCATAGAAAAATTTCGTCGAATATATCTTCGACCAATCAGTGAAGATAAAAGATTTTTTGATTTGTGAATTTCTAAGGTTTGTTCTACGCGATATTGGAATTAAAGGCAAAAAGCAAAATTTGAATGGAAAAATTTTCTGGTGGATTTGACTGAAGTAAGACGAACCTTCGAAATCGAAACGATAAATTGGTATGATAACTTGTAAACGTGTTAGTTTAGGTGTACGTTAAAAGACTAAAAAAATGCCTAGCGTATGTAAGCATTATTATATTAATATTATTTATGAATATTTTAATATTTTCGAAAACACGTAATATTTAAAGAAAGAGGAGACAAATAAAAGTGAATTCGAAATAAGCTGCTTTTTTATTTTTCCCATATCCTCAATAAGACCTTGCGTAAAATACAAATGAATAAAAATTCACGAATTATTGATGAAATGTTGAATTATCAACCTGAATATGTGAATTATAACGAAAACGGATTACTTTTTACCAGCCCCCTGCATCGAAGTTAGTTCACTAGTACGATAAAGTGAAGCGTGGAGGCCAGATGGCGCTGGAAGTCTTTCCAGCCTATATTTATATGGCAAGCATAGAAAACATTAGTGAAAAATTAATTTGATGGATATATTTCGTAATTGCATTCGGTTTTACGAGGGCTGTTTGATAAGTCACTGACTTTGTGAATAAGACATTCTTTTTTCGGCAAAAAGCGTTTTATTTCTCAACATAATCTCCTTTTAGTTCGATAGACTTAGTCCAGCATGTTTCCAATTTTTTTTTTCTTCCAAATAATAGGTTTTCTCAAGGCCCTCAAAATAGGCGTTTGTTTCGGTGATGACCTTTTCATTCGACCGAAATCTCTTACCGCCCAGCCATTTCTTCAGGTTTGGAAACAAGAAATAGTCGCAGGGGGCTTTATCTGGAGAATCCGAGGTCTGTCAAAAAAATACGCGGATTGAGGTCATAACAAAATGTACTTTATTTGGAAGTTACATGTCTGGGTCTCCTTCAAAATACTCTCATCCCCAACGCACACACTTATCCCAACGGTGTTTCCACTTGTTGAAACTGTCCAGGTACGCTTCTTTTATGATGGCTTTTAGCTCCTTCGTCTCATTTGCCTTAATCTCCGAAATCGTCTCAAATCTTCTTCCTTTGAGGGGTTTTTTTTAGTTTTGAGAACAAGAAAAAGTCACAAGGAGCAAGGTCAGGTGAGTATGGGGAGCGGGGAAGAATAGTAATCGAGTGTTTGCCCAAAAACTCACGAGTTCTGAGTGCTGAGTGAGCACAAATTTCGCAGTGACGCTATGCATCTTCAATTTTTCGATCAAAATCTCGTAACAAGATCCAACTGATATCCCACACTCTTCGATTTCTGACGTGATCACCTCTTTTGGGCGACAAGAACGTTCGGCGTCACTTGTGCAGGTAAGGTACTATATTAGATAAGAATATGCAAGCTGCCATTCTGGTTCCCCGCCAAATTCAAAATCGCTACATTGATATCGAATTATATAAATAAACTTGCCAAAAAATAGCTCTTGCAAAAATTATAATTACATGATTTTTAAAATAAATATTAACAAATAATAAAATAACAATAGACTATAGGTCAAACATTACTACAATACTTTTTCAAGAGTTTATTGTGATAGCTATTTATATTTGACATCATACGTCCTTTTTATTTGCGTTGGTTAATATTTGTCCTTCTGTAGAAAAACAGGTTCCTAACCTTACTTTCTTCTGGATCTCATTTCGCTTTAGTATATCAAAAAAATGCCCATAGGCAATTTAATTACATGTAAACATAATCTTCAGACCCACTATATTTGAATTATATCGTGATAGTCATAAATATTAGTAATACTCTTGAATTTAAATTCGGTTTTCATTTGTCGCATCTACATTTATGACAGTCTTTCTCAAAGCCCTAGGGGAAAACGGTAAAGTTTAAATCCATCCTCGCTTCTATTTTTACAAAACGAAGCACTGCAGCGGACCGTTTTTCTTATATTCTAAACTTAATTTTAATTAAACTATACGACATGATTATCGCATTGTTTCCCGCGAACTGTTCAAAAACCAGAATGGCGGTTGCATATTTCTGTCTAATATAATACCCTAGTGCAGGTACGACCACAACGGAACTCAATAAACCATTTCTTAACCATTGGAATTGATGATGCAGAGTCACGGTGTGCCCACTCTAATGTATTTGGGGGGGGGGGGGTCTGATAGATTGTGGCAAAATGTGAGATCAGCGCCACCTAGGGGACGTAGCAATTACTATAATCCGTTCACTACTTTTCTTTGGGAGTGGACACACCGTGTGCAGAGTTCACATAGTATTTATCAAGCCTTTCCTTCGTTTCAGTAGTGGTTTTTTACGTAAAAAATAATGTTTAATCAGGACACGAAATTCACTTTTTTCTATTTTTGTTAAAATTTACAAGGTCATGTGCTTTCAATGGCTGTCAAACCAGCCTTGTGCATCCCACCATATTTCAAATTTTAACTTGACCCCACAACTGTCCTAAGTTGATTAGTTCCTAATATCTCCAGCGTGGCACTAGTTGTCCCATCACTCCCTGTTTTAACATAGAAAGCAATGATACTAAATCACTTTTTTAGTTATTTAGAAAACAAAATGTTCTTTACATGCAAGAAAATTCTTGAAATCAAGACAATGTTACTCATTTAACATTTCAAAATAGTTTTTCAATCTTTTTCTATGAGGGGTTTTTTTAGTTTTCGGAACAAGAAAAAGTCCCAAGGAGCAAGGTCAGGTGAGTATGGGGGGTTAAGGAAGAACAGTAATCGAGTGACAAATCCTGACAAAGTGGAATATGTCTTAGATATAAATTTGAATGAAAAGTAAAATATGATTCTTAAAGTTTATTTTCGAAAACAAATTATCAATATTGATAATCGAATGTAAAAAAAATCCCGGAGAAAAATTTGAATAGTACTATGTTTAAACGAACGATGTGAATACTCTCGCTTATGAATATATAATATATATAATGTATTTCTAATTGAATTGAACTAAATTTAAATTTTAAACAATTTTCTTTAGTAATCAGCGAAAAATAAAAAAATAAATTGCTTTAATTGCTTTCTTTAATCATTATATCCTTTTAAGTATTTAAAACTAAGATGTTAAAACATTGATTATATTTACATTTGGACGCTTTATAAAATTATAATTTATATTTGCTCCTCTGACAAATAATTTTGTTTCAAATTTAAATTATTGAATAAACTATTTTAAATGTTTTTTTTTACATATTTTTATGTTATATATTCAAGAATAAAAATTTAATTCAATTTCAATCACATTTTTCTCATTATATTCAATAGTGTTTATATACATCATTTGGAAAATTGTTTTGAAATATAAAATGTGTAACGTTCTTTTCATTTCAATATTTTTTTTACGAAAATAACATTTTTTATTAAAAAATAAAAAAAGTGATTTAATCCCATTTCTTTCTATGTAAAAACAGGGAGTGATGGGACAACTAGCGCAGCGCTGAAGATATTAGGAACTAACCAACTTAGGACACTAAGGGATCGCCATTTTGTTTTCAGATGCACAGGGCTGTGTCAAACACACGAAGGAATAATAAGGAGACCCAACTGCCAGTGGGAAGCCATCTGAAACTGGCAATAGAAATATTACCGTAAGTGATACGTACATTACAGGAAGATCTTAGATTTGAGTGCGCAGGTGCGCAGTTGTCCTCTTCCTATACATGGAAAAGTGTGCAACTGAGAAAGTTTGTCAAATTGACGTAATTTAGAGGTTAAGTTCTTTTGTTGATCAGGATACGAAAGATACACATTGCATGATTTTCAGTAAAATCATTTACACCGTAACGAATTAAAATTTCTTGCAACATTTGCAACTGCGTCTCCTTTATATAGAAAAATAAGATAAAAAAAAAGTTAAATTTCTAAATCATTTCTATTAAAATTAAATGACAGTTAGGTAAAACAATAAAATATATTAGACGTTTATTGTACTTACAGCGAAGGCTTTAAAAAAACGAAGTGTATTTGCCTTCTTCGGCGTGTAACTTCGTCCACAACCCGGAACTTGACACCTCATGGCTTAGAACACATTTCTGACACTTGCATCAAAACAAATAAACAGAACCTCTCAACTTACGTCAATTTCAGAAACTTTCTCACTCGCACACTTTTCCATGTATAGGAAGTGGACAACTGCGCACCTGCGCACTCAAATCTAAAATCTTCCTGTAATGTGCGTATCACTTACGTTAATGTTTCTATTGCCAAGTGGGGGAACGGAGTTAGGTCTCCTTATTATTCCTTTGTGGTCAAACACAAACTAAATGACCCGGCTTGCCCAAGATTTAACAAGAGTCTATTCATAGATGGCGTTGACGAAATAAAATGTTTATTGGCCGAAAAAATCTCTTTTTCAAAAAGTCACTGACTTATCAAACAGCCCTCGTATGGATGACAAATTAAAGTGTAAACATTTTTTAAGTTTCACTACTATAAAAGCTTGCACTAAAATAACAAAAATGGGTGGAATGCGGTGTGTTACTCCTGCATGTAAATATCAGGTTATGACAGCTCCTCCAGAAAATTTAATGTCTTTTATGTGCCAGAAGAAAAAATTTATAGGTAGAAACCTTAAAAAATTTTAAAATTAAATAAAAAAAAAAGAATACGTCTTAAATTATAAGTTAAATTATTTTCATTTTTGAAATAAATCTAATTTCTTCTACAATTTTTAGAAAATCCTGCAAATTAAAAAAAAAATTCTTAAAATTTCTCAGATTCTTTCTTAACAATTTTAGAAATCCTATTAAATTTTTTTGAATATTCTCTTTGAAAAAATTTCTAAACTGAAAAATTATTTTCAATTTTTTAAGAATCTTAAGAATATGTGTTTATTCTTTTAAATCCTTTAACAATTTTTAAAAAGCTTCTACATTTTTTTTTAATCGTCAAAAATCGAAATTTTGTTTTAAATTAAATCATTTCAAGTTCAAAATTAATTTTGAAACTTTTCAAAACTTCTAAATACCTCTTAAAATTACTCAGATTTTTTCTACAAATAATAAGTGTTCAATTATTATACAGAGTGGACACGCTGGGGCTTACATACATGGCGAATCGAATGCTACCCGAATTGCGCAATAGCAGGGGAGAAGCCATTATACAGGTGTATTTTCATATTTCGCGCCTTGAAAGTTGCATTCGGATCGGCCATTCGGTCAAGTCCGTGCATCTTCGGATCAAGTTTATCATAGTTTCCATAGCTGCGTTCGAAACTTCAAATGAATACAAGTATCAAAACAATATAAATTATGTTACATAGTAATTACAAATAATAAAAGTGTTTAATTAATAATGAAATGAGACATGTGCACTGAGAAGTAAACGTAAATTTTTTTCTGTGCCAATAACATTATGGAATGTCTGCTGAGTGACAAATACTATAAAAAAAATAGTAATAATTACACAGGCCCACAAAAAAAACAAAAGTGTCTGTGCAATTGACCAGACCTATATATTCTTATGTATTTTTCGACGCTGAATCCGAATTTGCAATAAAAAAGTAGGGTCCAGCTACTTTTTTTATGGGGTTTTGATCGAAAAATCTCATTTTTTACGGTTTTTTCATGGTTTTTTTTAAATAAAAAAAAAAATAAAGAAAATTTTTATTTTTTTGACTTCAGAATCGAATTCTACGGGGAAAAAATGCATCGAAAACCATGTTTTGATTTTTTTTTTTTACAAAAATTTCAACCCACCATACGGCGATGAAAAGGCAGAAAATCGCGAAAAGTGAAAATTTGCTTCAAA
>NC_046661.1:136787439-136789897 GCF_010883055.1 Belonocnema kinseyi
ACCTAAACGTACTTTATTGTACCCTAATAAATCTTCCAAAGTTTCAGCTCGATATTTTATTTACAAAAAAAGTTCTTAGGTTCAAAAAAACATTCAGTTAACCGAAAAAGTGAGGTCGGTAATATAGGTATTTAGCTGTGTCACATGCCCTTAATACAATAACAGATGATTTATAGGAATAAACGAGTTAATCAATTGATTGCAGGATTAACTAACTTAAAAAACTAAAATTTAAATAAATAAATTAAGAAGTTACAATTTTTTTTTTAAATCTTTTTCTGAAATAATTAAAAAAACAAAGATATCGTTTCACTTTAAGATAACATGTTCCATATTTCTCATAAATATACAGTTTTTATTCAATTTTTTATATTTACACCAAAGAATTTTTAAAAATAAAAGTATGGTTTCAATTTAATATAAAATGTTCAATTTTGTTTATTAAAATACAGTGTTTGATTGGTTTTTCATATTTCTACAAAAGAGTTTTATAAAATACAGCTTTCGAATAATTTTTTTTTTATTTCTACGCCAGATATTTTTTAATGAAGATATAGTAATCCAAAAATCTTCTGCTTTACAAATTTTTTATTTTAAGTTTTAAATTTTAATATGCAGTCTTGAATACTTGCATATTTAATTAAATAATTTTTTAATGAATCTGTGCTTTAAGTATTAAAAGGTAAATAATTTATTTAAAAAAAAACTATTCGAACTCAGTTGAAAATTTAGGAATTTCCAGATTTTAACGTAAAAAATTAAACCTTTTCAATTCGAAAGTCTTAGTCACTTAAAAAATGTAATCTTCTCATTTAAAATTTATAAATTATTTTCAATTTATAAATAACGTCATAATAATGCATTTTTTTCAAATATTGTTTTAGTGTAAAATATTCAATTTAAAATTTGTTTAATTGAGAAAAAGAATAATCATTGAATAGTAAGAAATATTTCATCAAAAATTTAAAAGTAAAACATTTGAAAATGACTTGTTTTACACAGAAAGCTTTGAATCTCTAGAATTTTGGAGAGCTTTTAAACTTTTAACGTTACAATTTTAATTGTTCCATTTAAAAAATGTTTTATTCGTAAGTCACTTTGTTAAATTTTGACGTATATACAGGGTGGATACGCTGGGGCTTACATACATGGCGAATAGAATGCTACCCGAATTGCACAATAGCAGGTGAGAAGTCATTAAACAGGGGTGTTTTCATATTTCGCGCCTTTAAAGTTGCATTTGGATCGGCCATTCGGTCAAGTCCGTGCATCTTCGGATCAAGTTTATCATAGGTTCCATGGTTGCGTTAGAAACTTCAAATGGATACAAGTGTCAAAACAATATAGGTTAAGTTACATAGTAATTACAAATAATAAAAGTGTTTAATTAATAATGAAATGAGACATGTGAACTCAGAAGTAAACTTTAATTTTTTTCTGTACCAATAACATTATGGAATGTCTGCTGAGTGACAAATACTATAAAATTTATCACTGACAGTGTTGGCAGCGATAATTTAAATAATAATTACTTATTGTCAATTGAACAATCATAACTTATTAATCATTTTAATAAGTTAAACATTATTTATGAATTTCAAATTTGATTACCATTGTTTTTTACACAGATCGATCCTAGAAGAAATACACATAAGTAAATTCAGATAGAATTGGTGCATTTTAATCAACATTGTTGAAAAATCGTTATCTTTGGACCTTATCCCAAGACTGGGGATTGATCAGCCTAAAATTAATTATCTGAGTCATTTTATTGGTATAATAATGGTAATAATGAGTAATGATTGTTCAATTGACAATAAGTAATTATTATTTTAATTATTGCTGCCGACACAGTCAGTGAAACATACAAAACCACCAAACATTTCTTTGGTAAAGAATAATCAATCGAAAGTATAATAAACATGCCGGGCCGATCTGTCATTTTTTCGAGGTTATGTTCAGATTCACCTGTTTGCCCTAATCGCTGCAAGTAAATATAGGTAATGTCAATTTGAAGTTTACGCATGTAATATTTCATTCGCTTTATTTAAAATATATCCTGTTTATTCATATCATACCTGTTTTTATGCCATTAATAAGTGGTACACACAATTTACTCTTCGCCCACTGGAAGCGCTGATAACACAGGCCCACAAAAAAAACAAAAGTGTCTGTGCAATTGACCAGACCTATATATTCTTATGTATTTTTCGACGCTGAATCCGAATTTGCAATAAAAAAGTCCAGCTACTTTTTTATGGGGTTTTGATAGAAAAACCTCATTTTTTACGGTTTTTGACTTCAGAATCGAATTCTACGGGAAAAAATACATCGAAAACCATGTTTTGACTTTTTGTTTTACAAAAATTTCAACCCACCATACGGCGATGAAAAGGCAGAAAATCGCGAAAAGTGAAAATTTGCTTCAAATTTGATTAAAATGACATTAAAATCAAGT
>NC_046661.1:136789997-136840360 GCF_010883055.1 Belonocnema kinseyi
AGACGAGGCTCTAGAGAGTTCGTATTTTCGTGTACAACGTTACCGGCCGATGCCGTTGGAATTGATTGTTGAAATATATTTTTTTACATCTATTATTTTTCAGCTTTGTACTTAAACGTAGTTTTCTTTCGGCTCTTGCATTTCTCAAAGTTTGAGACTGATATTTTATGTATAAAAAAAGTTTGAACGTTCACAAAATGTTGAGGTTCAGAAAAAAGATGAAATAATTTTCAGTGAAGTTCCTACCGAAATGCAGTACCTAAACGTACTTTATTGTACCCTAATAAATCTTCCAAAGTTTCAGCTCGATATTTTATTTACAATAAAAGTTTTTAGGTTCAAAAAAACATTCAGTGAACGGAAAAAGTGAGGTCGGTAATATAGGTATTTAGCTGTGTCACATGCCCTTAAGGCTACTGTTGCTAATGAATTACAAATTTATACCAAAATCTGACATTGTTAATTCTTATTATTTTTTATAAAATAAATTTGTTGTTTCACCATACTTTTTTCAAACTTATTTCTTACAAAACTACATTATATAAATTTGATAGACGTATTTGGAATTTAATAATAAAATTTAGTATAATTATGAGTTTAATTTTGTTTCTTGAGTTCAAAAATACTTCAAAATTAGTTACTCCAAGTTACGATTGAAAACAATCATAAGTTCTCGCAGCTAGAAAAGAATATTTTAACGATTTTTTTTTCACTTACTATTACTCGCATTTTTTACAAGATATCGAGATTCAATTATGCTATGCATAAAACCGATTGTCATTATAAATAATATAAATTATATTAATTTCAAACTAATTTTGCCTATTCCTGCCATGTAAAAACAGGCTCGAAAGACTCCCAGTGCCATTTACGCAGAGGACGGCCTTTTACCAAAAAAATTTAAAAAGAGATGAATCTTTTTTTTCAAAAAAGATACTTTTATTTCAAATACAAAATAGGCGAATACATCCAAAAAGAGCAATTTTGTACGAAAAAGCTGAATATTCTACATGAAATTACGAATCTTTAAAACCAAAAAATCATTTTTTAATAAATAATTGAATTTTCGGCAAAAAAAGATTACTTTTTGACCGAAATTTTCAATGTTCACAAAAAAAAGGAATTTGCAATTGCAGAGATTTTTTTTAACAAAGTAAACAAAAGGTACTTTTATTTTTAATTCAAAAAAGATGAATTTATCCAAAAAATACGATTTTTTTATCAAAAGTGTTCATTTTTTAATCAACAACGAAAAAGTATCTGAATTGTCATATTTTGAAGCTAAGGAGAAGAATTTTTCACAAAAAGTTGAATTTTCAACCTAAAATTATTAATTTTCAAGAAAAACAGTTAATTTTTACACAAATAGGCTTAACTTCCTATCAAAATAATTGAATTTTCATTCGAAAAAGATACATTTTCAGTAAAGAAGATTAATTGTTTACCAAAAAAAAAGATTTTTCATAAAAATAGATGATGTTTCAACCAGAAACAATTTGTCGGTTAAAAAAGAAAAATTATTTACCGAAATTTACAAATTTTTAAGCTAAGAAGAAGAATTTTTTACAAACCATTTTGATTTTGAACTAATGGTTTTCATTTATTTATCAAAAAGACGAATTTTTATTTCTAAAAAAGTTTATTTTTCAACCAGAAACAATTGGTCGATCAAAAAAGAAAAAGTATGCATTTAAATTGTTAAGTTTTTAAGATAAAAAGAATTTTTTGCAAAAAAGTTGATTTTTAGGCCCGAAATGATTCATTTTCAACAAAAAAGTTAATATTTAAACAAATAGTTAAATTTTTTTATCAAAATAATTGAATATTCAATTCAAAAAAATACATGTTCAACAAAGAAGATTAATTGTTAAAAAAAGACTAAGTTTTATCAAAATAGTTGATTATTCAACTAGAAAAAATTTTTCGATCAAGAAAGAAAAAGTATCTAAATTGTCAAATTTCTAAGCTAAAGAGACGAATTTTTTATGAAACAGTTGAATTTTTAACCTGAAATTATTAATTTTCAAGAAAAAAGTTAATTTTTAAACAAATAGGTGTAACTTTTTATCAAAATAATTGAATTTTCAATGCAAAAAGATAAATTTTCATCAAACAAGATTAATTGTTTATCAAAAAAGACGAATTTTCATAAAAAATTGATTTTTCAACCTGAAACAATGTTTCGATCAAAAAAGAAAAAGTATGCATTTAAATTGTCAAATTTTTAAGATAAAAAGAAGAATTTTTTTACAAAAAACTTGAATTTTCAACTTGAAATTATTAATTTTCAAGAAAAAAAGTTAATTTTTAAGCAAATAGGTTTAACTTTTAATCAAAGTAATTGAATTTTCAATCCAAAAGATAAATTTTCAACAAAAAAGATTGTTTACCAAAAGAGACGAATTTTCATAAAAATAGTCGATTTTTTAACTAGAAACAATTTTTCGATCAAAAAAGAACAAGTATGCATTTAAATTGTTAAACTTTAAAGCGAAGGAGAAGAATTTTTACAAAATGTTGAATTTTCGACCCGAAATTATTAATTTTTAACAAAAAAGTTAATATTCAAACAAATAATCAATCTTTTATCAAAATAATTGAATTTTCAATTGAAAAAGATACATTTTCAACAAAATTATTAACTGTTCATCCAAAAAGACGAATTTTCATTTTACAAACTTGATTTTTGAACCAGAAACAATTTTTTGATCAAAAAAGAAAAAGTATGCATTTAAATTGTTAAGTTTTTAAGATAAAAAGAAGAATTTTTTGCAAAAAAGTTGATTTTTAGGCCCGAAATGATTCATTTTCAACAAAAAAGTTATTATTTAAACAAATAGTTCAATCTTTTACCAAAATAATTGAATTTTCAATCCAAAAAGATAAATTTTCAACCAAGAAGATTAATTGTTTACAAAAAAAACGAATTTTCTTTTAAAAAAGTTTATTTTGCAAGCAGAAACAATTTTTCGATCAAAAAAGAAAAAGTCTACATTTAAATTGTTGAATTTTCGACACAAAATGATTAATTTTTAACAAATTTAATATTTAAACAAATAGTTAAGTCTTTTATCGAAATAATTGAATTTTCAATCCAAATTTAACAAAGAAGATTAATTGTTTACCAAAAAAGACGAATTTTCATAAAAATAGTTGATTTTTGAACTAGAAACAATCTTACGATCAAAAAAGGACAAAGTATACATTTAAATTTTTTAATTTTGAAGCTAAGGAGAAGAATTGTTTAAAAAATAGTTGAATTTTCGACTTGAAATTATTAATTTTTAAGAAAGAAGTTAATTTTTAAACAAATAGGTTTCAATTTTCTATCAAAATAATTGAATTTTCGATTTAAAAACATACATTCTCGACAAAAAAGATTAAGTGTTTATTAAAAAGCACGAGTTTTCATTTTAAAAAATTGATTTTTCAACCAGGAACATTTAGTCGTTCAAAAAAGAAAAAGTATGCATTTAAATTGCCAAATTTTTAAGATGAAAAGTATTTTTTACAAAAAAGTTGAATTTTTGATCCGAAATGATTCATTTTCAACAAAAAAGTTAATATTTAAACAAATATTTTAAGGTTTTAATAAAATAATTAAACTTTCCGTTAAAAAAAAATACAGTTTTAAGAAAGAAGATTAATTGTGTGCCAAAAAGACGTATTTTTATCAAAATAGTTGATTTTTTCAACTAGAAACTATTTTTCGAACGAAAAAGAAAAAGTATGTATTTAAATTGTCAAATTTCAAAGCTAAGGAGAAGACTTAGTTACAAAACAGTTGAATTTTCGACTTGAAATTATTAATTATCAAGAAAAAAGTTAAATTTTAAAGAAATAGGTTTAAATTTTTAATCAAAATAATTGAATTTTCAATTCAAAAAGAGACATTTTTAACTAAGAAGATTAATTGTATACTAAAAAAGAAGATTTTTCAACTAGAAATAATTTGTTCATTAAAAAAAAGTATTCAGCGAAATGTTTAAGTTTCTAAGATAAAAAGAATAATTTTTTACAAAAAAGTTTAATTTTGAACAAATGGTTTTCATTTATTTATGAAAATAATTAAATTTTTAATCCAAAAAGATACATTTTCAACAAAGAAGATTAATTGTTTATCAAAAAAGACGATTTTTCATTAAAAAAGTTGATTTTCTAACCAGAAACAATTGGTCGATCTAAAAGAAAAAGTATTTGTCAAATTTTTAAGCTAAGAAAAAGAATTTTTAAAAAGATGGCTGAATCTTAGACCCAAAATGATTAATTTTCTTCAAAGAAGTTAATATTTAAACACTAAAAAAAGACAAAACAATTTTTCGATTAAAAAAGAAAATCTATTAATCTCAATTTTCAAATTTTTAAGCTATGGAGAAGAATTTCTTACAAAACATTTGAATTTTCAACCTGAAATTATTCATTTTCAAGAAAAAAAGTTAATTTTCAAGCAAATAGGATTGACTTTTTATCACAATAATTGAATTTTCAATTGAAAAAGATGAATTTTCAACAAATAAGATTAAATTTTTACCAAAAAAGAAGATTTTTCATCAAAATAAATTATTTTTTAATCAGAAATAATTTGTCGATTAAAAAAGAAAAAGTATTCAGCTAAATTGTCAAATTTCTTAGATAAAAAGAAGAATTTTTTACAAAACAGTTTAATTTTGAACTAATAGTTTTAATTTATTTATCAAAATAATTAAATTTTCAATCTACAAAGATACAGTTTTAATAAAGAAGATTAATTATTTATAAAAAAAGACGAATTTTCTTCAATAAGGTAATTTTTCAACTAGAAACAATTTTTCGATCAAAAAAGAAAAAGTATGCATTTAAATTGACAAATTTGTTAGCTGAGGAGAAGAATTTTTTTTTAAACAGTTAAATTTTCACCTGAAATTATTAATTTTCAAGAAAAAAGTTGATTTTTAAACAAATAGGTTTAATATTTTATTAATATAATTGAATTTTTAATTCAAAAATATAGATTTTCAACTAAGAAGATTAATTGTTTACCACAAAAAAAGATTTTTCTACCAGAAAAAATTTGTTCATTAAAAAAAAGTATTCAGCGAAATAGTCCAATTTATAAGATAAAAAGAAGAATTTTTTACAAAAGGTTTAATTTTGAACTAATGGTTTTCATTTATTTATCAAAATAATTAAATTTTTAATCCACAAAGATACATTTACAACAAACAAGATTAATTTTTTATCAAAAAAGACGAATTTTCATTTAAAAAGTTAATTTTCAACCAGAAACAATTGGTCGATCTAATAGAAAAAGTATTGATCTAAATTGTGAAATTTTTAAGCTAAGAAGAAGAATTTTTTACCAAGGAACAACGTGAATTGAAAAATACTTTTATTTTTAATAAAAAAAAAACAATTAAATTCATTTAAAAATTGCATTTTTATCGAAATAGTTTATTTTCTTACCAAAAACGATTTGTCAGACAAAAGGAAAAATATTCAACTAAATTGACGAATTTCTGAGAAGGAAAGTATTTTTTACAAAACAGTTGAATTTTCACCTTAAAATTGTTAATTTGCAAAAACAAAATTTTTTTAAACACAAATTGTTTAATTTATTACCAAAATAATTGATACTTTAATCCAAAAGCAGAAATTTTCAACAAAGAAGAAATATTATTCGTTTACTAAAAAAAACGAATTTTCATCAAAATAGTTCATTTTTCAACCAGAAACAATTTTTCGATAAAACAAGTATGAGTTTTTCTACCAAACACGATTTGTCGGACAAAAGGAAAAATATTTAACTAAATTGACAATTTCCTAAGATAAGAAGAACTTTTTACATAACAATTGAATTTTCCACCTGAAATTATTAATTTTCATCAAGAAAAATTAATAAAAATAAATCAATTAAAAATAATTGATATTTTAATCCAAAAGGAGACATTTTTAACAAAGAAGAAATATTATTCGTTTACTGAAAATACGTATTTTCAACCAAAGAGATAAATTTTGAAACAAGGAAACCAAAAAATGCTTTTATTTTAAATACAATGAAAATTTATTTACCCTAAAAAGGCCAAATTTGTACTACAAAATTAAATTGCCGACCTGAAATTATTAATTTTCAACATAAGAATTAATTTTAAAATAAATTGTTCAATTGTCAAATTTTTAAGCTATGGAGAAGAATTTTTTACCAAACAGTTGAATTATTGACCTGAAATAATTAATTTTTAACAAAAAAAGGTAATGTTGAAAGAAATAGTTACATTTTTTATGAAAATAATTGAATTTTTAATCCACGACGATACATTTTTAACAAAGAAGTTTAACTGTTTTCCAAAAAATACGAATTTTCTACCAAAGAGAGGAATTAGTAACAAAGTAAATTGAAAAATACTTTGATTTGGGATAAAAAAACACTTGAATTTATTCAAACATCCACATATTCATGGAAATAGTTGATTTTTCAACCAAAAACGATTTTCCGATAGAAAAAGAAAAATTATTCACTTAAATTGTCCAATTTTTAAGGTAAGAAGAAGAATTATTTAGAAAACAGTTGAATTTTCGAATTAAAATTATAAATTAAAGATAAGTTAATTTTAAACAAACAATTAAATGTTTTACTTAAATAATAGAATTTTCAATTTAAAAAGATACATTCTGAACAAAGAAGAATAATTTTTTACCTGAAACTATTAATTTTCAACAAAAAAGTTAATTTTTAAATAAATGGTTCAATTTTTTACCATAGTAATTGATATTTTAATGTAAAATGAGACATCGTTCGACCTCGAATTCGACAGTTTCTTAACATAAACCATGAGTGCGTAAACACGCGCAGCCATCAAGGCTGAGAATTGAAAAAGTCAGACCTACTTTTTGTGGCGCCATCTGTTGGATTAGTTTTACTGACATTTCCCCTCTCGATCGTAAGAAAACTACTACTACATACACATACACGGGCGTGGCAAGGGGCTGAGATGAACCTACGTCTTAATTCCCAGATTTGTCGGGCAAGCTCGTCAGTGCTCTGTGAAACTTTTCCCAATCAATCATAATATTTTTGTAAATATTTACGGAAAAAATGTGATGAGCGGTTTTAGACTTATCATATCGAATTCGTCAATTCTTTCTCAAAATTCGCACACTATTTACAAAATTACATCAATGTCCAATGAATTTTTTTCACAGCGTGCCCAGAGACAGCCCGCGGAAAGAATGGTTAGAATGGGTGAATGAGACCCTAGTTAGAAGAGATATAATAAGCCACAGAAATACGAGAGTCTGCAGGAAAAAATTCATGGGCGTAAAAGAAGCTAGGGAAGTATGCCAGGACAGAAAAGTATGGCGGCAAATAGTTAATAAAAAGAGTATCAGTAGAGTAAATGATGCCTAAAACAAAAGACCTTGTATACTAATGGACCTAAGTGGGGATCCTCACATGACAACTTTGTGGTGATCTTCACTTGGGATGATTGCAAGAGAGATTGATCAGCAACATTTGTCGGAACAGTGTTTTGGAGCGAACGTGGTATTTAAATAAATAACACGAGAATTTTGGATCAATCTAAAAAAATTGATATACCTTCCTCACATTACTCCCTTCCCCACCGAGTAAGTCACGCCTATCCCGAAAGGGAAATGGCTTAATGGTGTAATAATGAGAATAATTTTTTATTAGGAACAAACGACCTACCAGACCTTTTCCCATTGAGTTTAAAGAAGAGGAAGATTTCATTGAAGGAGACGAAAAAGAAGATTTAGATTATGAACCAGAGAATATTCAGGAAGATGATTACTCTTCGGATTCTGATCAGTCTCTAGTTGAAGATGACGAAGCCATGCTTGAAGACGTTGACGAAGATTCACAGTGGTATGTCGGTAAAAGTAGTGACACCTTGTGGGTTTATTAGCTTACACAGGGACTTATATCCATGTTATTTGCAGTATTAATACAATTACGCTCATTTGTAAGAACCTTTACCACACATTTTGATTTAATTTGATATGTTATGTATTTAGAACCATATTTGTTGTATTCATGTCCAATTTCTTTACATTTTTGCATATGGTAATTCCCAAAAACAATGGTGCAAGGACTGGCAAACTGCTTTCGACATCCTCGTTACAAGGAAAATTGTTTTCTTGAAAGAATTCAATCAGTGTTGACTGAATTAATAATATTTCTTGAGACATTTCTTTTTTCTCTTTTCTGTTTTCTTTTTCCACTCTCTTTTAATAATTAAAATTTGAAGCTTCCACACGCATATAGTACCCTGGGATCAGCCTAACCATGATCGAACCGGATCATTCCGATATCAAATGAGCAATGCGAGCTCAGGGAACAAGTCGCCAAACTAGCTATCCTGCAGACCCACGCTCTGATTCATATTCGAGCCCTAAGGTCCGAAAATTTTCTAAACAGGACCCATCTTATTGGTTGCTAATCGTGGAAGCATCATTCACGCAGTCGCGAATTTGAAGCAAAAAATTTAAAGCTAAAGCCCCAATTGCGCAATTAGATCCGGAAATAGTCGCCCACGTAAAAGATATTATCGACGCTCAGCCCCCAAAATTTGGGCAGTGAAATTAAAGCTAGACTGATCACAACTTACTCCATTTCAAATAAAGCTAGACTACGGCAATTTCTAAAGGGGGAGGTAGTTATCGATTGAAAATCTTAGCTTTTATTAAAACGTCTTAGAAGCATTATTGAGAACGCGTGCAGTGACAAGTTTTAATGTCATACTTTTTAGACCAAATCCTCGGTTTAATCCAAGGAAATCTTAGCCTTGTTTCAAGTTGACGACCTGACAGCCCTTGCGACTCTGGCCGACAAGGTCTGCACGAGGCCTCAAATTCCTCTGGTTTCCTGGCCTTCGCAAAGCTCTGCCATTTCTAGCTCGGCTAATGTATACGCGAAAGCAGCCCCTTAATCCCCCACAGATTGCTTAAAAGTCATTATTTTCTGACTTTCAATGCAAATTGAAACGCTGTGAAAAAATTGTCCCACCTTAAAAATCAAGGCGGTCGTCATCGAAATCAATCAAAATCTCGTATCCCGCAATAATAAGAGAAGTGATCTGTGTTATTACCATGCTACGTTCCGCATTAAAGCACGCAAGTGCGAAACAATATGCGCCTGGAAACCACACGGAAAGCCTTCGGAACACGAGGAGGGCTCTATCGAGTGAAGACTCTCTAGTTCAGATATTCGATATTCAGATATTTCACTAGTTCCGATCGATGCGCCAACTAAAAATTCTAAACCCAGTGATCTCGTATTATTCGCAGCTAACGATTTACGAGCCAACACTTACGTCAAGAAACGCATTACTGTCAACTTGGATTTTCATCGCGAATTCACTTGGGATTTCGCCATCGCCTTAGTTCCCTATCCAATAATTAGAGTAGATCTGTTGGCTTGTTTTAAGCGGTTCCCTCGATATCCGACCGAGTTAGGCGTTTGCTCCCAGACAAACTAGTCGCAGACAAAACCAATATATCTGGCCCGCAAAAAAATTGCGAATTGCGTTTCTGCGGTGATTACCATAGGTTGAACGCCATCGTTTCCGACAGGTACCCTGTCCCGCATCCAAGCGACTCCCCTGCGATCCTGTCTGACAAGAGAGTATTCTCTAGAATTGTTCTTTAGATGCAACATCATTATATCCTCATTGCACCCACAGATATCCCATAAAACGCATTTATCACCACTTTCGAACTCTTAGAGTTCACGAAAATGATTTTCGGATTATGAAATGCAGCTCAAACCTTCCAACGGTACATTCATCTAACCTTGGATGATCTAATCGCTTTTTCAAACGACAAAGAGCAGGAGAGTCATTTGAAGACCGTGTTTGAATGGCTAAAAGAATACTCCCTCCGCATAAACATCGCTAAGTGTAAGTTCGTCCAACAAAAGCTGAAGTTTTTAGGGTGCATTGTGAACCGACACGGTTGCGAAAAACCGTCGTAGAGCTCAGGATATTTCTGGAAATGATTATTTTTTAAACGAATCGCGCAAAAACGACAAGAGGATCATTCCCTGGACGACCGAGGCAGAAAGTGCGTTCGAGCAGGTGAAACAGGATCTGGCTAACACGAAACTCCTCGCCTAACCTTCCCACAACTCCGAGACGCACCTCGTAACCGACGCCTCAGACTTCGTCATAGGATCCTCCCTCGCACAATGGTTCGATATGGAGTGGAGACCGCTCGCCTTCTTCTCGAACTACTTTATGTACTTCCTGGAGGGACAAGCCTTCAAGGCTGTCACCGATCATAAGCCTCCAAGTTTTTCCTTCACGAAAAAATTTGAAAAGGCGTCGCAGCGCAACAGCATCAACTGTCGTTCATTTCACAATTTACGACCCCCATCGAGCATCATCCTGGGACCGACAACATTGTTGCTGATACTTTTCAGTAGCCAAGAGTCTGATGAGGAATTAAAAATCCTCCTGAAGGATTCCAAATCCTCTCTGAATCTCAAGAAAATCCAATGGGACTCGGGGAAGTCATCAATTTACTGCAACTTACTTGGAAAACCCCTTCGTTCTTATATCCCAGCAGACCTCCGAAAACGCCTCCGCCTGGCTATTCATGCGCCGAAACATATTGGATTGTTGAAAACAGTGCACAGCTTGTCAGCAGTCTAAAGTTTCGCGCAATGATTAGCTCCTACCTGCTGATTTTGTGGCACCAGACGGCAGTTTTCGCCATGTGCACATGGACATCGTAGGTTTACTGCCCCTAAGCAATGGATTTCGCTACTGTCAATCGATGATTAATCTCTCCTACTTATGCCAGAAGCAGTACTACTCCCTGACATCGAAGGCCATACAATCTGTCTAGCTATCTTCGACCATGAAATTTCTCGTTGCGGTACACCAGAGACCCTGGCAATAGACCTGGGTAGCCAGTTTGAAGCACAAGACTTCAAAGCCGTATAACAACTTATAGGTTGCATCCGCATCCGCACTGCCGCTTACCACCCTACCGTAAACGGCATGATTGAGCGATGACCTAGATGCCTCAAAGCAGCATAATATGTCATCCCGACCAATGGTGGTTCCAATTCCTCTTGACCCTCTTTTTAGGACTCAGGTTGAATGTTTTAGACGTCGGTTCGTCTCCCTCCAAATTCGTTTTTGGCACCACGCTAAAAATTGCCGTGAAATTTGTCCTTCCTGACGAGTTCGCTTCAGATCCGCATGTATTTATCGAAAAATTCCGAGAACAAATGCGGAAAATAAAGACGATTTTAGACGTTCACGAATGTCAGCGGAAACTTTTTCTGTTTAACGACTTAACAGATCGCTCGCATGTTTTTATGCGCATTCATGTACGGTAATGTACGGTAATCTTCCACTCTCTGTGATGAGAGAGCTTAAAGCTCGTTAAAAGGTGCTAGCGAACTTACATAAATGCAAGCGAAATTCGAACTCAAATTAATCAAAGTAAAGTTTTATAAAGAAAATAATGACAATGCAGTGGAAAAATGAATCCTGGATTGCAGTTCATTGAAAAGCTGAACTGCAAAGTCCGAAAGTATTATGGGAAAGGAAAAAGGTAGGTTTATCAGAAAGGTAAGTTTTAAGCAACAGTAAAAAATACCTTACATGATATTGATCAAAACTTACCTTCCAACCGAATCGTTTGTTGTATCTTTTATAATATTTTTACACTCTGCATTTCAACGTTTCATCAAGTCACAGTCCACGTTTCAGATTTCACTTTTACTCGATCTCTTAAGTGATGAATCAAATCATCTAGTTGGTAGTTAAAAGAGTCCCAAATAAGAAATAAGTGTCAAAATTACAGAAGACAAGTTAAACAGTAATAGACTTAAGACATTTGATATAATTTTTTTCAAAATCAACGAACAGATTTATAACCAGTACAAAAAGTTAGTCCAAATTAAAAAAATCTTCATACATCAATTTTTTGCTGAGGTATTGACACGGTTAGCAATTCGAATACGTGTATTCCATTCCAACGCAAACGCTTAGCATGCGGCAGAGCATTCCCCACCTAGCCTCTACTAGGCACGGCCCAGTCGGTTTCGAATTTCCGCTTCCTGTGAAGAATCAGTTCTTCGTTTCGATTCATCGGAATCCATTCCTGGAACCGATATATCGTCGAAATCGAATACGATTCCGACCACACAGCTAACAGATAATAAATTTTCGCAAGTAAGAGAGAAATAAGATATTTTACCTTCTACGTTTACAAAAAAAAAACAAAAGAGCTTCAATTTGAAAATTGTATAATTCAACGAAATTTTCTAATAAAACCCTTTAAAATCAATTGAAACTTGTATTTATTTAATTGTTCTTAATTTGCGCAAAAAGCCTCTCCGAATACTGCTCGTGTACAATTTAAATGTTAATAAATGTGAGCCTTTTGAAAACTAGGGGAATATTGGAATCGATATCGAAGAATTGATTCCCACTTTCGATTCTTCGATTACGTGATTCAGACACGATTGATTATTGCCAAAATAATGGCATATTTAATATATATATATATATAGGTTCGTTGCAATAAAACAAAAGGCTGCTTTTGCTAGTTTTAAAATTTTGATACTTGAACAGTGTTTTCTAATTGTGGTTTCACATATATAAGCATTTACTATATATGCTGAAACTACAAAAGTCACAAAATAACTTTCAAGTAGCATTTTCTGCGCAGCATTTCATAGGGCGCCCGTACTATGCTCTTACAAAATAATGATATATCTTCTTTTAGTATTCAATGGCTCAGTTTCGCCCAAAGGAGTTTATGATATACTAATGCTACTTTAAGAAACGATAAGAATGTAGAAAACTTTAATTGTATTTTCCTTCTTCGAGAATTAACTTCAAACTTCGAGCGGTTACCTAATGACGACCCTCTTTCTATTGTTTCTCGTTGCGCATCTTTTTATTCTTCTGACCGACCTGATTCGTCTGACGGATCTCTTTCGCCTATCAGACCGTATTCTCCAGACAGGCGGTCTGCTCCTGTCAGGCTTTATTCAGCTGACATGCGGTCTTCTCTTGCCAGACCTTGTTCTTCGAACAGGCGGTCTTTTCCTACCTGGACACCAATTCGTGCCAGATCCAGATCTCCTGCTACGAGGTGCAATGCAAATACCTGGCTTTCTTCTTCTAAATGACCTAATTGTAAAATTAAAGAACTTGAATAACTTAAATTTATTCGACTTAATCCTAATAGGAATCCGCACAGGCTATTTTTACTTCAAAAATACACTTTTCCTGCTAATAAAACATTTTATTTATCCGCAGGACGTAATAAGTTTGTGCCCATTAAAAACTAAGGATAATTTGTGTGAAAATAAACATGGAAAGGGGCGTTTATACTCCATTGACTCGATATGAGATCAAGGAAGGTTAACTGGGACCCCACCACTTAATCGTATGTTGTTTTCAAATAGAAAATGTAAATCCTCGTGTAAATTACAATTCTTCACACTAGAAACTCAGTTCAAAAAATTTAAAGATGAAAACTAATATATTTGTCATTATTCAATGCACTTACAAGAGCCTGGCATGAAAGACGAAACAAAACTAAAAAAGAATGCTGGATACTGATCAGCTAACCGAGTGAACCACCACAACAATAAAACTACTGGCTCACATTCGAGTTCGCATGGGCTCGATCATATATATTTATTAAATTGAAAAAAGCAGGTTAAACAACTACCGCGTGGTCCCACTGAGAGCAAGTGCTATCTATAAAAATGACACTGGCTGCCAGTAGATAAAAGAATAAAAAAAGACGTTTCTGTCAATTTCATTCAGAATCGTCAATATTAGCTGAATCTAGTTGACACTCAAGATTTCTCTTCAAAAATACCCTTAGAATACGATTCAAATATTACTTTTTAAATACCACCCCCACAAGGCTTTTTCATAGGGTCCCAAAAAAACCCTATAAGTGAAAAATGGGCTTTGAAAGTTTTGGCGCCAATTATGAATATTTGAATTTTTTTAAATGCAAATTTTTTCTATTACATAAAATACTACTACTTAGATTATTCAATAAATACTCGTCATATTAGCGATAAGAATGACAAATAAAAGCGATAAGAAGAAAATCTTTGCTCAGAAATAAAAGTTTTTCAATGTATAATATTCTTATATATTTCATATTTTTATTGTAAAAAATAAACTTTTCAAAAATACTATCAAAAGTAATATTTTAATTTTTAGAAATAACTACGATCATAAAAAATACGATACCTAGTGAAAGTTGTGCATGTGACCTAGGCCCAACAAATTATTTAACTTTATTAACACACAAATCATATTTCCCATTAAACTCCACAAAATTTATAAGTGGTTAAAAATTTTTCTGGTTAATGAAAAATTGGAAATTCGCTTAGCTGTAGAGAATATTTTTTCCATGAAAATAAACTTTTATTCATTAAAATCTCATGATGATAGCGATAAGAATGACAAATAAAAGCAATGAGAATAAAAGGTTTCGTCAACGATAACAGTTTTCAATAAAACCATTCTTGTATGTTTTAAAATTTTTTAGTGAAAAGTAATTTTTTCTCTTTCCAGCAATAGCATCAACAATAATATTACAAGCCGTGAAAGTATAATTTTTTTCGGCCTAGGGCCGAAAAAATTATTAACTTTTATGAACAATTAAATAATGTTGTGCATTATAATCTACGAAAATTGTAAGTGGTTTAAACGATTTCCGGTTAAAATTCGTATTTTTATCGCTTAATGAATTGTAAATATAACAGAAAGACGTTCTTAGGATCGTTTAAACAAAGAGATAACAGCAATTGTATGTATTATATATATTAGCGAGGCACAAGAATAATCATTAGTAACATTCTTAGTCAAATTCTTCAGTACTATATTTATCAGTATTATCTTGGCTTTCAAGTATGAAAATTGTCGATACAAGTCTGCTGTTTTTATCCTTGGCAGTTATCCTTTACTCTATTGGTAAATCAAATAATATAATACATTACATTACACAAAATTTTAAGCAATAAAAAATCAACCGCACCAGAATTTCAGGCTTCCTTGGGCTCTTCTTGGGCACCATTACTGATTTTCGGGTTCTTTTATTTTTGACAAAAAACGTACTTCCGTGGTGGATGTGCTGGCAGCCAACGCCAATTTAAATTAAAAAAACAACCCTGTCTCCTAACAACTACCCTTAAAATAAAATAAGCACTTAAACAAAATATAAGTATTTCAGAATTTTAGGTTTTTTGTGCTCTTTTGGAATACCAATACAGATTTTTGAGCTCTTTTTTTTTATAAAAAAAGGAAATTTGGGATGGAGGTGTTGGCAGCCAACACCACAGTTACAGAAAATTTGGAAAATTTAAAAAATTAACAGCGCTAGAATTTTTGGCTATTTTTTTGCTCCCCAAAATACTCACAAATTATTTTTAAAATATGGTACGAAAACAACCCATAACACTAACACGTTCACATAACTAAATATAGATATTAATCAAAGCCAACAAAATTTTTATTAAATTAACAATACTCACCACAGACAATTATTCAAGACCCCTAGGAAGAATCTAGGAACAACCCCTTTCACAACTAATTAAGCAAGCCCACCTTCCAACAACTAAAGCCGCTGAAAAACCGTAAAAATTCGAAATTAAAATATTCCCTACAGACATATATCCAAGAATTCAGTATATATATCTATCTCCACAGTAATATTACGCAAACCCTATGAACTCCCCCTAACTCATTTAACGGACCAAGTCTCCGCTGCCTTTAGTAGTATTTCACTACCCCTAGTTACCACCCCTATTAAATTTAAAAATCAAGTCCTAACTGTATTAAATTTAAACCGCTAAAAAAATTGTTAAATTAAAAATAATCACCCCGGACAACTGTCTAAGACTCTGATTAATATATCTATCACAGCAGTTATATTCTACGACCCCTAAGAATTACCCCTCTCATATTTCACGAACCAAGTCACAGCTGGAAACTTTTTTTCAGGTAGTTATTTTTTATTTCAATTTTTTTACGGTTTTAGTTGAAGGCAGTTGAGGTTTGGTTCGTTGAATGTGACAGGGGTAGTTCCCAGGGATTGAAGTATTTTGTTTGAAGTATTTTTTCCGTTCTAGTTGATAAAAGATGAGATTTGGTTCGTTGAGGGTAGATACTGTGAGGGTAGATATATCAACTGGAGACTAGAAAATTTATGTGTGGTGATTATTTGTAGTTCAATTTTGTTTATGGTTCTAGTTAAAGACAGCTGAGACTTGGTTCGTTAATTGTGATATGGGTAGTTACTAGGAGTTGTCGAGTTAATGGTTTATGGATTTTTGGTTTAAGACAGCCGAGCAAGGTTTGGCCAAATGCGTCAGGAGTTTCTTTTTATTTTTGTTTTTTATTATTACTCTGAGATTGTGTGTATAATTTAGAGTTTTGTGGAGGAGAATAGTAGGACTTTTTTCATTGGAGAATTTTTCGGCTGTGATTTGTGGACCCAGCAAAACCCAGCCGCCAACACCTTCATCCTAAGTTCCCTTTTTTTAGAAATAATAAAGAGCTCAATAAATCGGTATTGGTGTTCCAAAAGAGCACGAAAATAGATTTATATTGTTTGAGAACCCAAAAAAGCCCGAAATTCTGGCGCTGTTGAATAAAAAAAATTAATTTTCTGTAATGAAGGTGCTGGCTGCCAGCACCTCCAAACAAAAAGTCCGTTTTTTTAAGAAAAATAAAAGAGCCTAAAAATCAGTTTTGACGCTAAAGAAGAGCCCAAAAAGCCCAAAATTATCGAACAGTTGATTTTTTTTGAATCTTTAAATATTCTGTAGTGGAGGTTTTGATGGCCAGCACTTCCACTCAAAACTCGGTTTTTTGAGAAAAATTAGAATAGCCCAAAATTAGGAATCTGTGCCAAAGAAGAGCCCAAAAAAGCTAAAAATTCAGACATGCATACATTTAGTTTGATTGCATATTTTATTTTAAGGGCAGTTTCAGGAATTTTTTTTATTCTTTAAATTTCGGCAGTGGAGATGTTGGCGACCAACACCGCCACTTAAATGTCGATTTTGTGAGAAAACTAAAAGAGCATAAAAATCGGCAGCCCAAAATTATGGCATGAAGAAAATATTTAAATTCCGTTGTAGAGGTGCAAACGGAACTCAGCTAAAAGATGATAAGAATGTAGAGAAATTTAATTTTATTTTTCCTTCTTGTAGAGTTAATTTCAACCTTCGATTGTTTTCCTGATGGCTATCCTATTCTTGGTGTTCCTGATTGCACAACTTCTGATTCTTCTCAACAAACTGATTCTCGTGACAGATCAGTTCCACCTGCCAGGCCTTATTCTCCAGACAGGCGGTCTTCTCCTATCTGGACACCACTTCGTGTCAGATCTAGATCTCCTACCGCCAGGTGTATTGTACCTACCAGGCTTCCTTCTTCTGATGGATCCGGATATGAACTTGAAGAACTTGAATTTATTCGGCTTATTCCTAATAAGAATCCGCACCGGATATTTTTGCTTCAAAAATACACTTTTGCTGATAATAAAGTACTTTATTTAGCCATTGGACATAATAAGTTTGTGCCTATTAAAAACAAAGAACAAATTGTACTATCAACATTTGGTGGTGAGGTATTTGCCATATTGGAGAACAGTAACTTGCTGGCTGGAATTTATGGTCCTGGCAAAAGACGGGTGAGAGTAAACATAGAAAGCGGCGCGACTACCCAAATGACTCGAGGGGAAATCAGGGAAGCTCAAGTAGGACCCCACCACCCAATCATTTGTTGTTTTAAAATAGAAAATATAAATCCTCGTGTAAACCACAATACTCCAGACCAGTAACCCAATTTAAGAAAATTTTAAACTTGAATATAATATATTTGTCATTATTTGAAGACGGCTTTGAATGTTAAAGTACTTTATAACTAAAAATAATAATAAAGAGCTAATGTATTTTGTTTACCATAGCTTAAATCTTTGGTCAATGCCCTATCCAAGTCTTCAGAAATCATGGGTCGCAACCCGTACCGATAATAATCATTATGATTTTTTAATACTGTAGCGCGTTGAACTTGGTCCCAGTAAAATGTCACAAGCTCCTGGCACGAAATGTAAAACGAAACTACTGTATGGATTATATATTATAGATGACTCTTTGTGAACCAATAATAATTTTTGGCAACACTTTTTAAAGCCTTTTTAATTTGGCTTAGTTATAATCTACAAAAAGTTCATAATTGAGAAAATTGCACTATTCCTGAACAGGTCTGTAATTGTTGGGGGATTATTTCTGACGCTGTTGTTCAGGACGGCCATATTTATTCTCGCATTTCCCAGTGGGCACAAAATTTGGCGACGTCTTTACGACATCGTCACGACATCTTTACGAAAAATTTACGACATCCTATGTCCATGTCGTTAAGGCGTCTTTACAATATCGTAAATATGTCGTATGACCTCACGATGTCTTTACGATATCGTAAAGAAACTGTAACGACATGGACATAGGATGTCGTAAAGTTGTCGTAAAGATGTCGTAAAGACGTCGCCAAATTTTGTGCCCACTGGGAAATGCGAGAATAAATATGGCCGCCCTGAACAACAGCGTCAGAAATAATCCCCCAACAATTACAGACCTGTTCAGGAATAGTGCAATTTTCTCAATTATGAACTTTTTGTAGATTATAACTAAGCCAAATTAAAAAGGCTTTAAAAAGTGTTGCCAAAAATTATTATTGGTTCACAAAGAGTCATCTATAATCTATAATCCATATAATAGAAAGGCGAGAAATCACACGTATGACCACGTCCCACGACCGTGACACGGGTGGCTAGAGGGCACAACCAAATCGCAAAGAAAGGCCGGTGAAACCCTCGTATGTCTTAAAGAAACGGAGCGACCCAAGGATGGCAGCATTCTGCATTTCGGTTGTTCAAAAATGCATTGTAAACCTTTTTTTTTTAATTTTCATACATATCACCCTAAAATTTGATCAAAATCACAAAAAAATAAATCCATTTTTGTTGTTAAAAATATTATATATAGAGGTGGCGCAAGGCCCATGAAGTTTAACACGCATTTTCCATTGAAAAAAACGTTTATGTGAATTTTGTTCTGAATCGTAAATATTAGCTGAATGAAGTTGAAAATCAAAATTGCTCTTCGTAAATAGCCATAGAATACTAATGAGGTCACCCCCATAAGTCTGTCTTATAGATTCCCAAAAACCCCTTGAGTAAAAAAATGGGGTTTGCGAGTTTTTGGCGCTAAATATAATTATATCCAGTTTTTAAAATGCAAATCTTACCTAGTACTTGAAAGACTACTCTATACTCATAATTAGATATTTCCATCAAACAATTTATTTTTATTTTTAATAATATTCTATTTGCATAATGATAGAAAGTTGCGTTTCTTTCTGAAATTTCAAACTATTTTTTACTTCGAGTGATATAATAATGATATAATTTCAGCAAAAATGATTCTTCAAATATATTATTATTTTTAATAACTATCTTCATCAATATCATTTTAAGTTAGTTGAGGGTTTTTTCTGAAATTTACAGACGTAGTCATGCCATCTACTCCTTATTATTTCATTCTTTGTTTTTGTCGCTTGTATTAACTTTAAACAAATAGTTAATTTTTTTACTAAAAAATAATTGAATTTCCAATTCAAAAAGATACTTTTTCCACAAAGAATATTTATTAGTCCCCAAAAAGGACGAATTTTTTACCACAGTAAGGAATAAGTGACAAAGTAAACCAAAAAATACTTTTATTTTAATTAAACAGTTGAATTCCTTAAAATACTGACGAATTTTCTGCAGAAAAAAGTTGAGTTTTTAAACCAAGACGATATATTTTCTACAAAGAAGAATAATTGTTTACCAAAAAAAAGACACATTTTCATAAAAATATTTGGGCTTTCAAGCAAAAAAGAAAAAATTCAACGAAATCGTCGACTTTTTGTACTAAAAAGATTAATGTTTTACGAAAAAGTTGAATTTTAACCTGACATTATTAATTATTAGGAAAAAAGTTAAGTTTTAAATAAATAGCACAATTTTTTAAAAAAGCTTTGAAATTTTTGCCCGAAAAGGAACATTTTTAACAAGATTATTTCTTTACCACATGCGACCAATTTTGGACAAAATAGATTATTTTTTTCACAAAGTAAACAAAAAATACTTTAATTTAAAAAAAAACAGTTGAATTCCTCAAAGCAAAAATTTCTGCAAAAAAGTTAAATTTTCAACCAAGAAGATACGTTTTCTAAAATGATGAGTAATTGTTCATCCAACAGACGCATTATGATCAAAAAAGTTGATTCTTCTAACAAAAAGAGAAAAAAATCAATTAAATGGTCAAATTTTTAAGCCGAAACGATTAATTTTTTACAAACCAGTTGGATTTTCAACCTATCATTTACAACAAAATTATTTTCAACAAGAAAATTAATTTTTAAATGCACAATTTAATTTTTTACACAAAAAATTAATATTCAACCAAAAAAACCCAGCATTTTCAAGGAAGCATTTTTTATTTTTTTTATTCGAATTTTTTAGTGAAAAAAATGATTATTTCGAAATTTCTACCCAAAAGGATACATTTTCACCAAAGAAGATTATTTCTTTACGAAAAAAGACGATTTTTTTATCAAAAAGATGAATTACAAAGTTAACCGAAAAATACTTTTATTTTAAATAAATAAAAGTCTGTATCATATATCATTTCACCTATGCTATTTCGTATGCTAACAAACTCTGTACTTTTACTTCCCCTCATATTTTTATAAAGCAGTTTTTTTGCTTTCTTTAAATTCATTTTTTTCGTCTCTTCTTCTGTTTCGATTTTATCTTCACTTTCCTTGACTAATTGTTTAACTATCCTCTTTTTGTGTCTGTAATCAATTTCACGTATAATTCTCCCCTAATAGCTAACGTCTGTGATGTTCAACTTTCTGAGATACGCTAGTTTCTTTTCAGAAACGACTGCGCAGATTTCATCATTCCACCATGCATCACCAAACATTCTTCCTGCAATCACAGTACGACACACTTCGATCAAACTTCTAAAAATGATATCTCGGAACATAACCAATGCGCCCCCTATGTCCTTATTGCTTACAAGCCCCTCCCAAATTGCCCTGTATATACTTTCGTTTATTTTATTCTGAAAATCTAGTCGCACTTCCGGTTTCTGTAGGTTCTCAATTTTAATTCACGTTTGTTTCGTTTTCTTGTATCTCTTTTTTCTCTATCCCTAGCCTAAGTTTATTTTGGAAACCAAACTCACATTCAGAACTACTCATGACCCTTTTACGAGATCTGTTAAAAAAATACGCGGATTGAGGTCATAAAAAAATGTACTTTATTTGGAAGTTACACGTCTGGGTCTCCTTCAAAATACACTCCTCCCCAACGCACACACTTATCCCAACGGTGTTTCCACTTGTTGAAAGAGTCCTGGTACGCTTCTTTTGTCATGGCTTTCAGCTCCTTCGTCGCATTTGCCTTAATCTCCGAAATCGTCTCAAATCTTCTTCCTTTGAGGGTTTTTTTTAGTTTTGAAAACAAGAAAAAGTCACAAGGAGCAAGGTCAGGTGAGTATGGGAGATGGGGAAGAACAGTAATCGAGTGTTTGGCCAAAAAATCACGAGTTCTGAGTGCTGAGTGAGCTGGAGCGTTGTCGTGATGGAAAAACCAGTTGTCACTTCTCCACAGTTCTGGCCTTTTGCGTCGGACGGCGTCCCTCAGACGTTTCAGTACTTCAATGTTAGTAATCTGGTTGACTGTGGAGCCTTGAGGGAGGTACTCGTGTTTGAACAACACCCTTAGCATCAAGAAAAACTGTCAGCATAACCTTGACATTCGACCGAACTTGGCGAGCTTTTTTGGGTTTTGGGGACGTTTGACCCACCCATCTGGATGATTGGACTTTCGTTTCAATGTCATAACCATAAAACCATGATTCATCACCGGTTATAATTCGTGACAAAAAGTTGTCATCTTCATCTGAACGATCAAGCAGTTCCTGTCAAACCCGGACGCAATTGGCTTTTTGGTCGTCGGTCATCAGGCGTGGGACAAATTTCGCAGTGACGTGGTGCATCTTCAATTTTTTGGTCAAAGTCTCGTAACAAGATCCAACTGATATCCCATACTCTTCGGCAAGCTCCCTAATGGTCAGACATCGATTTTCGCGCACCAGGGTGCTGATTTTGTCAACATGTGGCTCGTCAGTTGACGTTGAAGGACGCCCAGGACCCTCATCATCGTCAATCGACTGTCGGCCACCCTTGAAACGTTCGTAACACTTGAAACATGCAGTACGCTTTATGGCAATAACACCGTAGGCCGTGTTGAGCATGGCAAATGTTTCAGTTGCAGATTTCCCGAGTTTCACACAAAATTTGACAGCAATTCGTTGCTGTTTCAGGCTGTCCATTTAACAATCCGACAAACAGAAAAAACACTCTTTACTTAAAACCGTGTAGCTTATCAACAAATGAAGATATCTGCGACTGGAATGCCGCGTTTTAAACAGCTCATCTGTACGAACTTAGCGACACCAAGCGGATTTTCCTGAAACCAACTCGAGCCGAGGAATTCAAACAGTCCGCGTATTTTTTGAACAGAACTCGTATATTTGACTAGCTCTCTTAGTATTTCATCCGAAACAGCAAAGTCAATTATAAAGTGGCTATTTCATATATACCAGGTGACATATGGATGATTTTATGCCGAAATCAAGTTTTTGTAATGAACAGGCCCTTTTCTAAGCACAAGCCAACTAATCTAACTCCGTTATTTTTTTCTTAAACCCCAAAACTACCCAGTACTCTTTCTGTGTTCTGAATTTGGATACCCGTCTATCCATTTGCATCTCCTAGCAAAGTTATTTTTTGACCATCATAGTGGGGGAAAATGAACAAAATTCGCTAGCTGCCACAAATCTTTACCGGTCCGAATGAAATTTCGTTTGAATACTCAGAAGACTAACCTCCTTAACGTACACCTGCAGAGAAGACGAAAACAAAATCTATTTTGCAAATATACACATAGAAGGGTATATCTTTTTATTTCTTACGTATCAGCCATAATGAATACCTATTAATAATGACTAAGTTTAAACTAAACTACTTTGATGCAAACAACATAGAAGTGAGTGAGATAAGTTGAAAAAGGGACGAGTTGATACAAAGAATATTACAAATCCATGCGCTTGTGCTGGCTCGAGCGAGCAATTGGAGTATTTGCGTCTTTCCGCGGCGTATTTCTTCAGGTGGTTTTAAAGTGAACGAACAGTTTGGTGCTGACTCAGGTTATTACCTACGATTTTGGGTGTGAAAATTAAAATTTTCCTGTTAAATTTGAGTGGGGAAAAGTGATATAAATACTATTTGAGAATAGTCACCAGCAGGAACATTCTGTAAAACGTTATTCTGTGAGTAATAGATACTATTCTCATTTATCTAGGTACCTTATTTTTTAGATTAAAATTATTTCTTGAAAAAAAGATCCTACTCCATCTTCACTCCATTGGGAAACAAACAACAAAACTTCTGATTTCCGGTCAGGTGCTTTTCCAATTAAGCTATTAGAGGGATCAGAATAAGAACTCTTAATTGAAGAAAATAACGCTAATTTTTAGCTAGGTGTTAATAATACAAGTAATTATTTTAAAATTTATCTGTTATATCATCATAGATTGTACCTTACCGACAGTAGATCAACCCTCCAAACCATGAAGGCAGAAAATCTACATAATATCGATCAAGTTAAGAATCTTCAATAACAGAAAATGATTAACGTCTTAATAAGACTAGATGGAAAATAATATTTTCAAATTAAAATCATTTCGTGAAAAAAAGATTCTACTCCATCTTCACTCCATTGGGCCATCGGGGGCAAGTTGATATAAATAGTTGGGGGTAGCTTGATATTTTCGAATTTGATTTATCTATGTGGAGTAGATTGATACATATTGAGTTATTTTATAAAATATTTGTATAGAGGATATACAGCTGTTTTTAATTAAAGTAAGCTTAATATTTTAGTAGTACAAGGTTGTAGGTTTCAAAATGTGGTAGTAGTTATTTAAAAAACACAACCCATATCTTAACAAAAAATAAAAACTCAAAACTGTCTCAACTAGCCCCACTCCACCTTGCCACCAACCGGAAGCCCACATATTCCAAACATAAATATCCTTAGTTTAAAAATCCCAAGCCTATAAACCCCAATTTCACAAAAACCAACTCCGCAAAATACCTGCCCTAAAAACCCTTATCCCGGAAAACTTAATTTTACAATTTCCGAGGTCACATATTCCAAGCCTGATTCATGGCTGATACATAAGGAAAAAAATATACCCTTATATGTGTATATTTACAAAATCAATTTGTTTTGTCCTGTCTATAGATGAACGTTAAAGAGGACAGTCATCTGAGTATTCAAACAATATTCCATTCGGTTCCGTAAATATTTGTGGGAGCTAGCGAATTTTGTCAATTTTTCCCCGATCGTCTCAAAAATTTTGAAAATGGTTTGACTTTTTTCATTTGTATCCAAATTAGCTGGGTAACCAACATGAGCTTCAGTTCTTGATAATTAAAGAATCTACTAGACGCCAATTTAATAGAATGATTCTTTCTAAAATGACCTTGCTCACAGGTATAATACATACATACGGACAGAAACATTCGTAAAAACCGGTTTTTCGGTTTCAAGTGATCTCAAAACACTGGAATTTGACCAAAAAAAAATATTGTAGTTCTGAAAAGTATAATTGAATTTATTTTTCCAAGATTTGCCTTCACTTACAACTACCATGAAACTGAAATTTTATGAATAGTGACATAACTGACTTCGTTTGTTCAAGCCAAATTTCTTTAATAGTTTATATATTTAAACAAACTTTTATTTATTTTACTCTACCATACGTATGGAAAGTTATGCATGTGGCATAGACCCCAAAAGTAATTCATATTTAGGATAAAGTTCCGAAAAACGCTTACCTCCGATTAATTCGAAACCTCGTATACCTATGTATTTTGACGCGCTGATCACGAATATGATTGTGAAAATACCCGCAAATTCGATGTTCATGGTGAAACCCATGAAAAACCCAGAAAAATCACGTATTTTTACGTTTATCTCAGTGAATAGTGGAAATTTATAAAAAGCTTCAAATAAAAGTTGCAGATCGTGAAAGGTTGAGTCTAATTCTGCGACCAGTCAGAGGGGTGCCTTCTCGCCCCCATGAGACGCTGGAAAAGGGGTCGTTTGTGACCAAGGTTTTTTCTGAGACCAGTCACAGGGGCGTCTTCCCGCCCCCATGACACGTTGGAAAGGAGGTCGTGTCTGACCTAAGTTATTTTTGTGACCAGTCATTGGGATGCCTTTCCACCCCCATGAAACGCTGGGAAGGGGGTCGTGTATGACTTAAGTTATTTCTGTGGCAAGTCATAGGTGTGCTTTCCCGCCCCATTCACTATTCAATAAGATAAATGTAAAGAAAAGAACATTATTTTCATGAGCTTTTCATGGTTTTCACCATGAAAATCAAATTTGCGGGTATTTTCACTATCATCTTCGTGATCAGCGCGTAGAAATACATAGGTATACGGAGTTTCAAATTAATCAGAGGTAAGCGCTTTTCGTAACTTCACCCCATATTTATTATCAAATAAATAAATTTTCTATTATAGTCTGCAAAATTTGTGATTGGTTTTAAAAATTTTCGGTTGAAATTCGTATTTTTATCGATATGTGATTTTTAGAAATCGCATTACTATTCCTAAACCGCGGTTAAGGTAACACATTTTTTTTCTTCACATTAATTAATGAAATGTAAATATCACAGAACTACGATCTTGAGGCCTGTACAAATAAAGAGGTTACTATTATGGTATATATTATATTATCTAATTACGCACCAGAATAATCATTAGTTATACTCATAATCAAAATCTTCAGTAACATAATCAGTGTTTCCTTTAATTTGGAAAATGAAAATTGTCGACACGCTCACTTTGTTCATATCCTTGGCAGTTATCCTTAACTCTATTGGTGAATATAATAATATAATACATTTTTAATTTAAAAAGCTTTTTAAACCTTTCCAGGAATGAGAATTTGTCTGACCTAATTTTTATTTCTATTTTTTCCAAACACTATTTGAATTGTTCCGAAGTAGTCAATCTTATTTTAATCTTCTCCGCTGTATTGCCTCGAAATTAGGACGCCCTTTGCAAAAGAAGACATATAGAATTATTTCGCAAACTGGGCGGGAGGGTCTGAATTTCCACCAAATCGGAGCAGTCAGTCCCGCCCATTTCGACCGGGTGTCCTATAAAAAGGGTAATTTCGCGCAGAAAATGCTACCTGAATTTTGACTGCAAGTATTTGTAGTGTTATCATGTAGAAAAAGAGACCATATGTTTGAAACCAACGGTTGGGATGGATATCCATAAAATGGCGGGTCGCACCTTGAGATTCGTTCATTTCTATATTTGGAAAAAAATATAAATCGGCCGGAACTGCCTTTTTCGAAATATTCAATTATTTTTGCAATTGTCAAATAACAAGTTTCAAACTTTCAGAAAATATACCCCTTTCCACTGTTAATTTATTTAATTTTAAAATTAGTTAATTAAGTTATTGAAAACTAAACTATTTTTCAACTAAGATGGGTGATTTTTCTGAAAAGGAGTTTTACTATCAAGTACACTTAGCGGCAAAACGAGTTTTGATTACTAAATTGCATGAAGGTGAATTCAAAACGACGATATGTTTTTTCATAATAAGTAAATGAAAAAACTCCGTCAATTTACAATTCATGAAATCAGGAGCGAGAAGGGGGATGATTTTTTTATTTAACAATTACTACTACTGCAATTTTAAAAATGCTAGGCTAAAATGCACATCAAATAACCCGGTTTTTGCTGTCATTAATAAAAGTTTACACACTTACAATACAAAAATTGGAAGTCAAATTTCAGGTAGCATCTTCTGCTCAAAATTTCATAAGGCGCTAGTACTACGCTCCTACGAAATGATTGTATATTTCCTTTCAGGATTTGGTGCCTCCGTTTAGCTAAAAGCAGTTCATGATACACCAATGCCACTTTAAGAAATAATAAAAATTTAAAAAAATATAATTCTCTTTTCCTTCTTGTAGAGTTGAGTTCAAACTTTGAGAGCTTACCTAACGGCGAACCCATTCCTGGTATTCCTCGTAACGGAACTTCTTCTTCTTCTTCTTCTTCTGACCAACCAGATTCTCCTGGCAGAACTTTGCCGTCTGTTAGACATTCTTTTCCAGACACACGGTATTCTCCTAACTGGACCCCGATTCGTGCCAGATCCAGATCTCCTGCTGCAAGATGCAATGTACCTACCAGGCTTCCTTCTTCTAATGGATCTGGATATGATCTTGAAGAACTTGAATTTATTCGGCTTACCCCTTATACAAATCCGAATCGGATATTCATGCTTCGAAAATACACTTTTCCTGCTAATAAAAAATTACATTTATCCCTAGGATCTAATAAGTTTATGCTCATTAGAAACGAAGAACAAATTGTATTATCAACATTTGATGGTGACGTATTTGCCATATTGGAAAGTAGAGATATACTTGCTGGATTTTATAGTGGTAGCGGCAAAAGACGTATGAGAATAAACATGGAAAGTGGTGTAGTTACCCCCTTGACTCGAGATGAAATTAAGGAAGTTCAGGTAGGACCCTACCACCCAATCTTATCTGGTTTTAAAATAAAAAATATCAACCCTCGTGTAACCCACAATCCTCCACATCAGTAACATCAGTAAGGCTTAGAATGCTTGAAGTGACTTGTAACTAAAAATAAAAATAATAAGTAAATGTATTTTGTTTCAAAAGCATTAATCTTTCGCTAATCCCCTATACACTCTTCAGAATTTATGCACGAAATTATTTATCATTCAGGGACGAAAGACGAAACGAACTGAAAAAAGAATGCTGGATAGCGCGCAGCCAACTGAGCGAGCTACCATTACAGTCAAACCAAATTTTATAGGCTCCAATATGTACGAACAAAAATTATTATCGGTTCACAATAAGTCAAGTATAACAGCATTATGCTTCCATTTCAAAAGTTCCTTGGTATGTTTTTAGCATGTTTTGAATTTTCTTCCAGCAGTGATGTTGCACTCGGCTGGAGCCGAAAATTCGATTATTGTGAAGAAACATAAAATTTAACAAATTGAAATTAGATTAAAATCCAAACTAAAAGTCCTATTTAACGTCCAATAATCTTCTTTTTTCAGTTGGAAACTTTTGTCCATTTATTTTTTTATAGCCTATGTCGTAAGTCCAAATATTCAATTTCTTAATTTTTAATGTTATTTTTTACGAATAAAACAAAAACTAAGCATGCTATTCAAAACTGATTAATAACAAATTTGTAGATCTTTTTTGAATGCACAATTTTCATACAATTATATTTTTTCGTATCTTTTATAGTTTAACTGCAAATTGGAATTTTTTCAACTATTTTTTTGTGCAATCAAAATTTAAAGGACCCCGTAATACGCATATGGGAAAAGTGGTCTTCGTTAATTACCCAGAGATTACCAAGCGGAGGTTGCAAAGTCAGACTTTAACTCCTGTGTAATCGTCAGTGTGTCAGTCGTTATAGTTTTAAAGTTTTTCAGTATTATGTTTTTTCTTGTTTTATATTTCCAAGTTCTCACGTTTTTTATTCGCTAAATCAAGCTTTATATTTTTTGTGTTTTCATTTAGTTTAGAGATAGTTTGCTATTATTCAGACCATAAAACAATCATAATGAAGGATTTTGTAGTCTTTTTACAATTTGTAGTATTAATTCTGTCTAGTTCTTTAAGTCTTCCTAATCTTTTGTATTATTCTGCTAATGTCTATTCTTCACCATCGACTATCATTTCTGCTGCGTCTGCACCATTATCATCATTGATCAAATTCCTATTGCCGGCAACCTGAATGTATCGAAGAAGCATTGTACTGGCATATTTTACGTACTGTTAATACCGAGCCCACTTAAGGAAACACAGAATACTCGCAGTATGTGCACAGCAACCCAAGTTCTTTCCATAGCCTCGCAGGTACAATAATATCCTAATATAGCTTCATCCTCTCCATTTTCGACTTGATCGTTTTCAGCGTCTACTCGAGAAGATATCCACCATTGATAGCATTTCTAAATCAAGAGTATACAAGTTCTGTTCAAAAAATACGCGGACTGTTTGAATTTCGCGGCTCGAGTTGGTTTCCGGAGAATCCACTTGGTGTCGCTAAGTTCGTATAGATCAGCTGTTTAAAACACGGTATTCCAGTCGCAGATATCTTCATTTGTCGATAAGCTACACGGTTTTAAGTAAATAGTGTTTTTTTTTTGTTAATCGGATTGTAAAATGGACAGTAAAATGAGAGCTTGCCGAAGAGTGTGGGATATCAGTTGGATCTTGTTACGGGATTTTGATCGAAAAATTGAAGATGCACCGCGTCACTGCGAAATTTGTGTTCACTCAGAACTCGTGAGTTTTTGGCCAAACACTCGATTACTGTTCTTCCCCATCTCCCATACTCACCTGACCTTGCTCCTTGTGACTTTTTATTGTTTCCAAAACTAAAAAAAAACCCTCAAAGGAAGAAGATTTGAGACGATTTTGGAGATTAAGGTAAATGCGACGAAGGAGCTGAAAGTCATCACAAAAGAAGCGTACCAGGACTGTTTCAACAAGTGGAAACACCGTTGGGATAAGTATGTGCGTTAGGGAGGAGAGTATTTTGAAGGAGACCCAGACGTGTAACTTCCAAATAAAGTACATCTTTTTATGACCTTAATCCGCGTATTTTTTTAACAGACCTCGTATTCTGATCCTCAAGAAGCCTCGTAAATCGCTGTTTATGTCAAGTTCAAAGATATCAGAACTTTCATGTTCGAATTTCTCCTGAACGTATGAAGGAGCTAATTCAAGTTTAACAAATTATTCGTCTTTTTCACTACTAAAAATAGTGGCATATAGAATGTTTCAATTAAAAAAAAATGGTCTTGACATTTTTGAAAATGCTCTAACTTTTTGAATTTGTATCCAAAGTGGCTGGCAAACGAACTTGACCGTCAGTTTAGTAGTTTAGTATATATTTTATAAAAACGTTGCAGGCTTTCAAATTTTTACATAAAGATAATACCTTCCCTGATCAGAATGTAAAGAATTTCGTACAGTTGAAAGAACAACGCGCAAATGTCATTCTACGGAACAAGGTTGTGGGTCTGGTTATCACTATCAATCCTATGGCTATTTTGCCAGTATGAAGTGTTTAAATAAATGTGTAGACGAGATTTTATTATGTTTAATAGAGATAAAGATCAGGCAATCAAAACGAATACAATAAAAACATAAATCTACCTTTTTACTCTAGAAAGGGCAAGATACTTCAAATGTGAGTTCTTTCATGAACGTATAACCGGCGGACTTTATTCGAAAAGTAATTCTACGAACACTGAAAGTCTCATCCGAAGGAGCATATTAGTTTAATGATCGATGATATGTTAACTATTTTTCGGGGATATAGAAGTACGTATTTTAGTCAGAGCGGTTATTTCTTAAGGAATATTTCACAATGATGTAGAAATCGTCTCTGACTTAAAGACGTCTGTACTTCATAGATCGAGTGGACAGTGTGACTCCCATCCGATTCGCAAAACTGCAGATCAGCACGATGCTTGCCAAGAATGAATTATACGTAGTTTACACAACTGAACTATAAATTGTTCGTCTTACTTTAAAGATACACTTAAGTCCCGCTTCACCTTATCCCGATATACCGTATAGGGTTATCTAAGGGGACGAAAGAGACGCGCTTGCAAGGTCAGCGAATTTGCGAAATTTACCGTTCGGCACTATAAGCAGCCACAAGCAAGAAGGAAAAGAAGAACGTTTTGGAGAGTCACGATTCACCGTGAAGGCGATTAAGGAAACCCATGAAACTCCCGGTAAGACAGAACTCCAGTCTTCTTAATGCACCTAATCCGCTACTTTAGGTTACAATATTCCTGACTATTTAAGAAATCATACACTTGTACACTACATGTTGTGCATTATCAGATGAGTAATAGTTTGATTATAGATCTTCAAACTTAGATTATATTTCTTTATGCACCTGCATATAGTTATTATAATATCGCTTTATAGTTATTGCGGTTTCTACTTGATCACCAATAGTGCGATTATCACAGTTAAACGAGGCCCCCTAAGCCTCAATGCATGTTCGTGGGACAAAGTTGGTTAGTGACTTGGGTATGAAGTACCTCTAAATTTGTGTTAGGGGCAGTGTAGTTGTCCTCAACATAAATAAATGCATTTTTATTGATAAGGACTACACAAATATACTGTAAATTAAAGAACGCTATTACTTTGTGAGGAAAAATAACATGCTTTACATATTGAAATAAATAAGCTGCCAAGAATAGTCAAGATAATTATTTGTGACGCATTTTTTCAGGTATAACTGTTTGCCCTACAAACGCACTTCGTTTCAAAGGTTTATTAGGTTTCGAAGTAGTGTCACGGTTTGTCAGACCTACAATTTCTCGAATATCATTTTCAATACACTCTTTCTCGTCTTGAGTTTAATTTTCATAAACTTGCTACCGACAAATTCTAATAACCCACACCTACGTACAGCGATTTTCAATAACATGCCATATGGGTCATGCCATAATTAACGAGTTGGAAAACCAACTCTCGCGAATGAACTTTTGAAATTAATAAAAAAACTTCTAAAGGATTATAAAATAAATACTCAGCGAATTTCTGTTAAAATCAAGAAAAAAATTAATTACAAGGATCTAATACAATTAAATCCGACGGAGATTCGCTTGTATTTAATTTAAATTGCTCAAGCAAGAACGAGAAAGTGCAACACGAGCTTCTCGTTTCGAAGAATCTGCCCCTTTCTAAAAAGCGTTCCGCCGGTGTATACGGGCAGGAAGAATATTTTGCGGAGCGAATGGTTTGTAGAACATATTATTGACAGGATCATCTTCCAATATTGGTACAGTCACGTTGGCAATATCACCGTCTATGCGTGCTTTCACTTTTCCCAATCTATTACTCATATCCGCTCTACGAGCCAAAATTGGGTGCAAATTTCCACCCAAGATTATTCCAATGATGTACTCTTGATTCATTTTCTTCTCCAGTCCTACATTCCAAAATCCTGTCATTAAACCTCTTTGCATCTGTAGCCCTATGCAATAGTGAACATAAAGCTCAATGGGAAGAGGATGAATTTTAGAATATCTATGTCGTCGAAATAATAATTCTGTAAGAAGTAGGCAATTATTATTACATTAATTCAGTCAATCATATTTGTTATTTTACAAAAAACCTAATAGGGTTCTTGCATACACTTTAGATAACCTATTTTTTAATGCTGCTCAAATCTTCAAAATATTAGTTAATTTAAAAAAAATTTAAATACCTCATTTCTGAGGGAAAACAAATATACAAAAAAGTCTCGAAAACCCCATGGAAATAACTATGTGACCTTGAAAAGCCACATCCTGCAAAACTCTGAAGAAACTTTCTAAATGCTCATTTTAGTTCACTACGAAAAAGTTTTAACTACACTATTACAAATTTCTGTTGAAAACATCCACTACATGTCTTGGAAGTTTGTTTCCGAAATGTAAGGTGACGCTACATAAAAAAATGTTGTAGTTTCTAAATTCTAGCATTGGTATAGTACCTCACATGTATTGGAATTTTAGAATACAAGTTCAGTAGCCATTAACACTTCTGTATCATACTTACAACTGGATATCTCGACATCTGTTGAAGCAAAAAATTAGAAAAAAATGTATATCATTTCTCAGGAAACTTTTACCAGGCAAAGAAAGAAATATTCTGACGGAGCCAGAACTTTTGTTAATATATAGTATATATCAAGCGTATCTCATAAATTCCAGGAATTCATAGAATTTAAAGAATTCGTGGAATTCACAATAACTACGTAATTCAAGGAATCACGGATTTCGTGAAATCCGAAGAATTCAAAAGAATCCAAAGAATTCATGGAATTACGTAATTCACGGAATTAATGTAATTTACGGAATTAATGGAAGTCGCGCAATTATGGAATTCAGGGAATTCACGGAATTCATTTGATACACGGAATTTAAAGAATTAATGGAATTATCGGAAGTCATGTAATTCACGGAATTAATGGAATTCTCGAGATTCTCGGAATTAACCACATTTATAGAAGTCATGGGGTTTTATAAATTCACGAAATTCAAGAATTCCACAAACTTCGTAAATTCCGAGAATTTCATAAATACCGTAAATTCCGTGATTACTGTAAATTCCGCTAATTCTATAATTTTTGCGAATTCCGTGAATTCCATGAATACCAATAATTTCGTTAATTCTGTGAATTCCTTAAATTCTCATAATTCCGTAAATTTATTGAATTCGATTAATTCCGTAAACTCCTATTGCATAATTTTCGTCTTGAAAAAACTGTACTACATCAAATGGAATACTGGACAGTAACTTCGCGAATTACATAACTCACAATACATTTATTGCAATTTTGTCATTCCAATACCATGTTTGCAATTTTACCTTACTCTTGTATTGTATTAGTGTCAAAGAAGTGTTGTAGATTTCCAAACGCGAAGAAAGAAATTCCTGTTAAAACACGAAATCAGAAAGAATGTAATATTTCTTCAGGGTTTCACAAAAGCACTCCTGGTATTTTCGCATTTTTACTGATTTCGGGTATGCTCGGTGCAAAATATAATTTAATTATAAATTCACTTCAAATTATAGATAATATATTTACCAATTGGACTGAGAAAAACCACAAAAAATAAACCAGAGAATACCAACTATGGATTTCATTTTCCTGTACTAAAGGAAAGTTACAAAGAATATTAGATAAGAGTCTTACTTAATGATAAGGAAAGAGAGATAAGAGTCTTTATACATTATTCATGTTTCATTGATCTTTTGTCCCACTCCAAAGTCGCAAAAATTCGATAGATATATGGAATTATTCTGTTCAATTAGAAGCAGCGAAAAGACTTATTATGAAGTGGAAAGAATTCATTTTTCATCCCAAAAATGTCAAAAGCTTATCATATTACTTTAAATAATGTTCGTGACTTTGGGTTTTCTGGTACTTATTAAAAACTTGATAAAAAGAATTTACTTCTGATTGTTGTCAGCAATTATTATAGAAAATTCAATTTCATGAACATACAACATTTTTCTTTTTTGCAGAGTTATTTCATCTCAAGAATAATATTATTACCATAAAAATTGCAATTTGACAACAAATAGTAATAATTGTCATCGTAATATTTATGGATTCTTATAAATGAAACGAGGGCGAAGAAATTCTTAAAAATGCGCAAATCCACGCAAATTTTCAACCGGAAAGGATTATTTTTACAAATTGTTTTTAATTGTCAACAAAATATATGAACTTTTGAACCAATTTTTGAATTTTGCACTAAAAAAGATTAATTTTCAATCGAATAGTTGATTTATCAACTAAAATACATACATTTTCCACCAAAGATTGAATAGTTAAATTTCCAGTTAAAAAGTTAATTTTTTAATAAAAAAGAGAGTACTTTCAACAAGACACTTTAATTTTCAACGAAAGATACAATAAGCAACAACTAAAATTATGAATCTCAAACACAAAAATTGCTTTTTTAAAAAATTGTTGAATTTCATACTAAGAAATTAATTATAGTAATTGACCAAATTAATAAAAATTTTATGTTATATAGAAAAGTTGAATGTAACCAACCAGGTGATATATAAACAAAAAATTTAAAATTACAAAGAAATATGTTTGTTTAATATTATAACGTGCTAAAAAATTTAATTATTGTAAGTAGAAATCCTTCGGCCAGGACTATAATAATCGAGAGCTTATACCTGGGAAGCTGAGAGAACGTTGCAGCATAGACGAAAACAAGATCCAGAGGCATAATTTCAACTTATAATATTCACGACGTCGTGGAAAAAATCTTGCCGCTAAAGTCGGAAAGATTTTGAAAGCTCTACACCGTCAAGGAAGAATTTAACGAAGTAAACATCGTTATCAGCAACATCTCCTGGTCATCAGGCACCTGAATTTGATCACATCTGTGAGTACGAGGGTGGGGTGAAAAATTTCCAGCCTGACGTAGAGGTGGCCCCAGCAAGTCTAATTTTTAGCTTGTATTTTATAGTACTATATCTCACTAGCTTTTATATCAATATTCAATTCGATTGCTCTATTAGTATACATTTGAGAGCCTAATGAACAATGCATGTCGATTGTTTGTGCAAAAATGGAAAAATCAGAGAAGCGTGCGTTCACTAAATACTTCTATTTTAAATCAAATTTAAAATTTAACATTTATATTAAAGAAGAAATGGATTCCACACTGAAAGACTCTTCTCCATCATATTTTACGGTTAAACAGTGGGTTTCTTAATTTAAGAAAGATCACACGAGTTCTTCTGACAAAACACGTTCAGGAAGCCCCGTTGAGGTCACAACTCCCGAAATTATTTTAAAAATTCATAAAATTGCGATAGAGGACCGCAGATTAAAGGTAAGTGTGATGGCTGAGGCTACTAGGATGTCAAGTGAGCATGTGCGCAACATTTTACATGAAAATTTAGGCATGGAGAAGCACTGTGCTAGGTGGGTGCCACGTTTGCTAACAGTCGATCAAAAATTGACCTAGAAAACTTTTTAATCGAAAATTTGGCGCTGTACAAGCGAAACTCCAGTAAATTTTTGCTTTGATTTATAACTGTGGATGAAACATGGATTCAACACTACACTCTAAAAAGTAAACAACAGTCGAACCAATGGACTGCACCAGGTGAACAAAACCCAAAGCAGACAAAAGCAGTTTTATCGGCCAATAAGGTTATGGCGACCTAAGGTAAACGACCTCACTTCGCGAATAAAAAAATCTTGTTTCACCATGACAACGCACCTCCCCATAAGTCGGTCGTTGTGATGGCTGAAATCAAAGAATTGAAGTTGGAATTGTTCTGTCAAAATTTGTAAGTGATTTAATTGTGTGATGAAGAAAAATAAATTAATTGACTTGACAATTTCAATTTGGACAATTTTCATTCATAATCTGAATCCAGGGTCGTGCAAACCAGTTAGATGTACAAAACGCGCGTATGGCGCAACTTGAAAGTGAACTCAGATCTTAGGGAGAATCTGAATTAACGACTCTGTGGAAATTGACAATCGCGAGAGCTTCGGCGCATTTGGAACATTTGTGCGCGTTTTCAATTACCAAAACCGAATCTTCCTACCTTTTTCAGAGGTTAAAACGAGTGGCTATCATTTCAAAATTCTTTTTCTGAAATTATTCATGATGACTGAACGTATCCGAAAATTAAAAAATTGCTATATACTCGAACTCTAAAGATAAGAGAAGTTCAGGAATCGGGAACTTTAAACCATCGATTGTAAAACGGGGTTCCCAAACCTGTGATGTTTAGATTTCAGGAGTAATGGGTGAGAACGCGCACAGACCTACTACACGTACACGCACATTGAATTCAATCCAGCGCGTACTCGCGCGCGCCTAACTCTCAAATAGGGCAGGGGTAGAGGTGAAAAAATTCCGCTCGCTCCTTTGGAGTCGGGATGTTCGTATCTGTGGAGCACTCGTGTCTTTGCAGCTCGTATTTTTGGAGTTCGAGTATCTTCAAGATGAAGCATCGTCAGTAATTGATTATTAAAAGACAACTGAAAGCAACTATCAAATAGCATGGTATTTATTGAATGTACTTTACAATAATCAGAGAGTAATATTTCAAAACCACATGTGGGCTTCTTGATCTAATGACAGTTTCGACGATTTTGCATCTTCTTTGAGAAATATATTGAACGATGCTCTGAGGCATATTCTCGCGTTATCAGTATCGGAAGAACCAACAGATAGGTGAGACTGATCCATTTTTTTTATCGTGTCCAAATTGGATTGACATACTAGAAAAGAGTGGGAGAAGTCAGTAACTGGTACGTAAATGCAAAATTCGAGAAACTTAGTAAATATCTAACAGAACTTTGTCCAGTTTTAGAGCCAATAAATTGGAAAGTTTCGGACAAAAATAAATCTAATGAGCCTAATAACAAATCTAATAATGATCGCACCCAAACAAGTAAGAATTTAGTTAAATTTTTGCGAATATTCAATCTCAGGTCTACTGTCCCTTATATAGCAAAAATCTGTTAAAAAAGAAACCATTTAGTTCCTGATTGTAAATCCGGAAGGTGCTTAACTTGTTATCGAAAGCATCACACACTATTGCATGCAGAGTAAAAATCGGAAGTTTGATGAGAATAGAAAGGTTTACGCATGGAGAGTCCTTCTAAATAGCGTTCTCGACCAAATAGAATATCTCGACATCTGACAATGTCATTGAGACTTAGAAATAAGCAATAAGATTCAGTAGTTTAAGTTCTAAATAACATTAAAGTACTGTGTAGAAAATTCACCAGTGTTTGTTTTAAATAAAAAAGCACAGATTTTGAATCAAGGCTTAATTTTTTTATTCTGCCCGAGATCACTGTGAATACTTCTACTAATTTTATAAATTAAAAACGGTTCAATTTACCACGGCACGTACAGTTGGCAGATTCGACGGCACGTGGGACGAACAAAAAGTTCAATGTCATCTCGTTCGAAATACGCTGAACGACACAATAGAAAAATGTTGAAAAATCGAGGAAACAAGCGCAGAGATACATCGTTCTAAGCAGCGAAAGGCTTGCGAGCGACATTTTTTAAAGACCTGTCAATGAACAGAATCGGCTCTTTATATGCTAAGGTTAACATTTAACGACAAAAATCAGGAAGCAGAAGCGGAAAAAGAAACTGAAAGAAGAGTATCATAAATTCATGTGAGCTTACGAAGAACTAGAGAACATCAAACAAGCACATAGTAGAGCTGATAAAGGATATTTTACATATGCCTTATCAGGTAATAATCAGAAAATCAAGTTTAACGAGGAAATGTAGAGTTATCTTTGATGCGTCGGTCAAAACGACGTAGGGGAAATTTCTGAATGATGCTTTATTGTTGGGAACTAATATACAGGACGGAATATTTCAAGAAATTTTACGCTTTCAAGGTCGCGCTATAGAAATGTCCGGAGACATTGAGAAGATTTTACGATAATTTGAGGTTCATCCGCATTAAATAATTGATAAAAAAAATTCTGTGGATAAAAATGCCAAAATGAGAACCGCTAAGAGCGTATCAACTAAATATCATAACGTATGGTACTTCGACAGCACTGTTTCTTGCTACAAGATGCTTGAAACAGCTAACTCAAGATGAGCGTTTACACTTTCCGTTGGGAGCCGGTGCCTTAAGGAACGACTGCGATATGGACGACCTTCTGACCGGCGCTGAAAATCTGAAGAAAGTGAAAAAATTGAGAGACGAGATACTGAAACTAGTTAGAAAGGGCGGGCTCAATCTACTTAAATTAATATTAAATCATCTAGGATTAGTAGAAGACTTTGCCGATTCAGGCAAATAGGCTAAAGTAAAGTTAGACTTGGAAAAAACAACCTTAACGTTAGGAGTATGCTGGAATTCGTAGGAAAAAACCTTTATTTACAAGGTCAATAGCATCGAATGTCAGATTGTTTCGAAACGCAAAGTCTTATTGCAGGTAGATCAACTTAACGATCCGTTGGTTATCGTTTATTGGTCACAGCTATCATCGGTCAACCATTGGAGTATCGAGAGACTAGTAAAGGCACTGGAAGCAACGAATATGCAACATCATGGATTTCCAGATACAGGCATCAAAGCATATGGAGTCTACATCTATCTGAGAGTAAAAGCAGGAGAAAAATGCAGTTCTATCTTGGTCTGTGCGAAGTCTAAGGTAAAACCAATCAAATTTGTGTTTTTTCCAAGGTTCGAGTTCACAGAAAAAAGAAAGTGTTAATGAAGCACCAATATTAGGGTACCATATACCTGCAACCAAAATTAGCGTTCCGGTGTGAATGCCGCACCGTAATGTAGGGTTGAGATTCCCAAGGGGACCAACTGTCCATAAATTTTGGTACGAAGTACCTACTAATTTGGGTACGACGTGTCCGCTTCTTAGGCTACGAAATGAAAAACGCCATTCGACGCATAATCTACGCGTTCGTAACTTCTTAAATACTTTGTAAGATTTGAAATAAGCATGTCTTAATGCATTGTTTATTATTTTGACAGCTTTGCTAATTGTACGTCATGGTCATTGAAGTTTAGCAGCTGCGTTGTTCGCACTTTATAAAATTGAGCCATTATGTATTTCAGATTAGGTGGGGATATCCAAGATGTCTACACGCTGAGGGCCAAACAATAATTCTAAATATATGGAACTAAACTTTATTTTTATAATAACTTGGAAAATAATTCTTTTCTACCATAAGTGTATTCAGATATTATTGTTATTTTTCGAAAACTATTAAATTGAATAATAAAATTGATATTTTTTTTGTAACTGAAAAATAATTTTTTTTCAAGTTATTAACTAAATTAAGTTTAATGCTCTGGGATTTGAAATATTGCTGGGCCGTCATTGTACGGACATCTTGCCAGCTGACGTTACAATTGGAAATACCTAATATTAGAAATATTAGCGCATACAGAACTGGAGGGAATCAGAAAATATCAGAGTTATTGGCAAAATAAGACTATGAGTTAGCGGAATAAGCTATCTCTCTCGCGCAGCAATCTGATTGGAGGTTCACCGCTCCCCTCTAAATGAAGATTAGATAATTTACATGTATGCGCAAGTAGAGAGCTACTTATGGAGCAAAATTGAAAGACCAATCACGTTGCTGTACGAGAAAGATAGCTTATCTCCCAGCCCCAGTCAGCGGTGGCAGAACGCGGATATCTCTGGAATGCGCAGTAGTTATTACTGTGTATTTTTAGGTTATGTAAAGCTATGTGTCAATTTAAAAATACACAAGAATCACTACTGCGCACGCTACAGATATCTGCGTTTGCTCAGAATGTAACTTTTTATCTTGAATAATTCATACCTTAATAAGAACGCATAGTGGAGCGTAGGCATGTTACATCGAAATAGGAACAAAATCAAGGTATATGTAGCCATTTTCGTGTGCTTATGAGTAAAGGAGGTTCATGTAGAATTAGTAGGAGAATTATTATAATTTATGAGCGTTCCTGCACTTAATTTTTTAAGAATTATCTAATTATATTGTCGCCATGGCAGAATTTGCAAAAGCGAAAGCGAAGATGGAATTGTATGCATAGTTACTTTAAAACTGAACATGAAATATTTTAAAGAAGAGTAAAAAAGTGACACCTCTACCGATAGAAATTGACGATAGTCCAAACTGCATGGGACTCATTCAAGGTGGGCGGCATGTGACTGTAAAAGACGCATAATCGAATTGATTTTGTAAACAAGGAAGTTTGTGACTTAATTTCAGGGAGAATTTTGAATTGAATATATCCCCTCTGGTGCTTTTGAATGTATTTATTATGATATTTATTATATATGCTTATGTGAACTCTAAATCCTTTACATAAAAAGAGACATTTCGGGTTTCACTCGTGTAAAAAAACTACGAATTGTTTGCCTACTTCAATTCCTTTAGTTTTCCCGCGCGTGAAGATAATTTACAAATCGAATGAAATTTTTAAGATTTAATTTTGCGCGCATTCATGTTTGAAACGGTAAAACCTCTTTGTAAACAATGTATAAAATTTCGAGGCAAATTTTATAAGTTGTACGAGTCAAATAATGGAAATTTTTGAAATTATTGAAACAATTGCCTATTTTGACGAGAGCATGGCGAAATATTAAAAAAAAACACAAAATTAAAAATAAAAACGGATATAAATCCACATGCTTACTTCGTTCCGTGTAATCCTCAACCAAACGCCTATAAGCGGGCTATCCTCGGTGAAAGGAAAATGATCCTTATAAACGATCTCTCCTGGTATGTATGATTGTAGTAGAATAGAAGGGTGAAAGAACCCAGCTAACACGGACCTTCTGGATGAATGGGTCGAGGTCCCACCATGGGTGTAGAGCCACCTGAATCCGCTACTCACTATGGAGCAGTTTTGGTTCCTCAGGGAGGCTATCTGGAGGGTGAATCAATAATCAATGGTCATATTTTGAGACCTCCAAAAGATGTTGCGTGCTACGGCATGGCTTCTAGGTAAGCTGGAAGACTGTTTTGTGGTACTTCATCTCTTGGAGGAATTTAACCCCTCATTCAATACAGCGTCCTGGCAAATCGTCAGGCACGCTCGGTCTCAGGTATAGGAAAAAACGGGAGGCACTAGCGAATCCTAGATGTGAAAATTCCTGAGTTTCAGACGTGATCTGGCCATCCTCAACAACAGGCCACTCACCTACTTGGACCGGTGTACTTTAGGGATTGCGCCGAGGGACAATAGGAGCCTGTCAGGACATAGAAAGATCGGGGGCAGATCTAAAATACTGCTCCCGGCTTAACCATTACTTGGCTTGCATACTGGCGAAGGGAATCAACGTCTTTCGGCTAATAGAGCTGTGTTTGAGATAACTAATGGCGATAGCCACATGTTTTAAGTGAATAGAAAGGCTAGTCATAAGTTGGCCTACTTTCCATATGACAGGGATACAAATGCACCAGTGGCCATACTGAGAATGACGGAATACTGCAAGGAAAGGGGTCTCATTCTTCTGATTCAGGTATTCTTAACACGCGAAATCGATCGAAACTTTCGTAGTCTAGCTAATTTGTTTATGTGTTTCACGTGCATGTGTAATTTTCCATTGGGAATTGACAACAGGGCCCGATCTATCAAGATTTTTTCTAAACTCTATTTTCAACTAGAAGAATTGATATAACAATTTCTAAACCGCAGTCAATTGTTGATTAATTTTTAACTTTTATCTTTGTTATATCTATTTATGTTTCATTATTTTTCAAGTACTTACATTCATGAGAACAATCCGTGTTGTTTTATTGGAATTGATAATTACATTCAAAAGCAATAATACTACACTTATTTGAATCTTTAAATGTGTCTGGTAAGCTGAAAAAAATTTGCAGACTTATGTGGACAATTGCATCCATTCTTGAGTTTTTTAACACCTACAGTTACCTCGAAACCCTGTTCTCGTTAACGGGTAAGTTTAAAGTTTCCAAAGAACATTTTGTTAGTAAAGGGACGATAACAATTTATAGAGTGTGCAGTATTTTGAATTATTCTAAAAATAATTAATGGAAAGCCATCATCGTACTTTTGAGAACAATTATCGATTCCACTTTATTGTATGGTGCTGACGTATACAGAACGTATATAGAACGTATATAGAACTTAATTGGGCATTAACATTAATAATACTAAATATAACACTGGACAGGAGTAAATGCGGCAACACCGCACAATTCTGACTGTTTTGTTTTTGTCAGTTGGTAGCACTGAGCTTGCCTTCTCTTAGTACAATCTTGCGGCAGTTGAACATTTTGTAAAAGCACGGCCCTGAATCATATGTTTGCTACAAACTGTGCGCTGTAGCCACGAATCTGACTCCACAGTTGTTTGTAATCATGGAATGCATAATTTTTTCTATTCTTTCGATGAATCTCGCATAAACTAGTTAACAGATTAACTCAAAACTTTGCAATATTGTTCTTTGATATACATATTATGTATTCTTGAAATTAACAGAAGATCTATTTGGTAAAGTCCATTGCAAACTTTAATTATGGACTACGGATTGCTATTCTTCCATAAGAGCCTATGTTAAATTAACAACATTTCAAATTTAAATTATTTACAAACGGGCTTGCAAATCGATTAAAAAATTTACAGGCAGTTTTGAAGCGTTTGAAAGGATAATTATTTTAAGTTTCAGTGATATTTATTTGGGTTTGAGATGACTTTAGTACATCCTTAAGTTCAGACTATATTAAAATGGTTCGGTGTATATGAGGATTCAAATCAAAATTTGTCAGTCTATGTAACTTGATAGAGTTTGAGGGTTTTTTTCATTTTCTACTCCATTGCCCTATGTATAAAGAATTTAGAGCGCATTACATTAAAAAGTACCTAGCAGAGTCAAAAAATGACTCAAAGTCTATCGATCGCTTTTTAATTTTACATTTTTTTAATGATTTTTATTATAATGTAGGCTTATTGTGTTATGGACGTAAATTAGAAACTGCTTGTAAAAACCAGTGGTACATTACATAGAGCCAGCATTAAGTGCAATTGCGCAGACTAGCTTTTTAGTGTGAATACCACCTTAGCGTAGTTATTTTGTGTGATTCCTTTTTTATCTGAAATTAAATTTAAAAATGTAAAAAAGTAAAAGCATCTCTTCGAATGAAGTTGTAAGTTGTCCATATATTTTGATTTAATACAAGGAATTAATTTAATATCAAAATGCCTTAAATATTATCTGAATTAGCATAATTACTTTTAAATTTCAAATAATCACATAAAATCCCAATATACATTTGCAAATTAAATTATATTGGGTCCTTCAATATTTTCATTTTTTAAATTAATTTTCTTTTTGCAGGGTTAAGTTCTTAGTTCGATTGCTTGCCTAATGATACCCCTATTCCTGGTAGCCCTCGTAACAGTACATCTTCTTCTTCTTCTTCGTCTAGCAGACAACTTTCTCCTGCCAATTCTTTTTCTTCTGCCAGATATAATTTCTTGATTAGGTCTTCTTCTTATACCGCAACTTCTGTTCGTGCAAGGTCACATTCTCCTCCAGCAAGGTTTATAGGACCAAATTTCAAGCTCCTAACTTCTAACGGTAGGGCATATGGATATGGCCAGCTTCAATTAATTCGGCTTGTACCTTTAAATAATCCGAACCGGATATTCGAACTTCGAAAATATACTTTTCCTGTGAATAAACCAATTCTATTACTTAAAGCACAGAATGTCTGAGCCCATGCCAATCAAAGAAGAAATTGTATTATCAACTTTCGACGGTGACGCCTTTGCGATCTTGGACAGTACTAATAATGTTCTTGCTGGAATACATACATGTGTGGCTCGCAGTCGCAGTAAAAAACGAGCAAAAATCAACATGGAAAGCGTCAAGATTACCCCATTGACCCCAGATGAAATCGAGGATACTCAAGTAGGACTTTTTCGTCCAATCCCCGATAATTTTAAAGTGAAGAATGGAATCTACAGTGATGCGTAGATTACTTTTTACCAACTGTATACAGTAACGACATCTTTCTTAAGGTAGCTGTTTACCACCTCGTTCAGAGATAACATGACGAAAAATCCCATAATCCTGGCTCTGGAGGTACAGTGGAACGTTATGTAACTTTCCGGGATGTCAAGGCTTTTGTTCCATTCACTTTTATTATTTTTAATTTATGTTAATTACGTATGAAACTTATACAATAATTCTAAATTCCTTTCAGTGATTCGAAATTGTCTCTAATCTTATTTAAATCGATGAAATAATTTAGATTTTTTGAATCATATTCAGTAGTTTTCATTCATTCGGATTTACGTTAAATTCTTTAAAAATACCCTGAATGCTTTCAAATTCTCCTGAACTTTTTTCATTCACCCTGAAGGTTTTTCATTCGCTTGAATTCCTTAAATTTTAGGATAAAGATATAACAGATGATGTGATGACTTTTTAGGGAAGGATACCTTTGGGAACAATATACATATTCTGTCTGAACAAGTAGAAAATGCAGTAAAAAGATTGCCAAACAAAAATTCAGCTTGAATTAATAGGATACCTAGCCTTATTGTTGCTGATTGCTATCTAGTGAGTTGAACCACTCATATATACGAGAGCTGTCCCAAAAGTATCTGACCTACCTCGGTTTCTCGGCGCTTGATTTATTCTTCGTCATGCGGGGGGTGGCATCCTTCAAAGTAGTCCCCATTTGATTGAAAAAGATTCTCATATCGATGTTTCCACTTATCAAAGCACTCTTGGAAGTCAGACTTCGGAATCGCCTTTAGTGCATTCGTCGCATTAGTTTCAACAGTCTCCTTATCGTCGAATCGATGTCCCTTAAGCGGCATTTTCAATCGAGGAAACAGCCAAAATTTGCAGGGAGCTATATCGGGACTGTGTGGAGGCTGGCAGGGCTGCGCAACACTGTTTTTCAATAAATACTGCTGCATGCCGCTTAAGGGACATCGATTCGACGATAAAGAGATGATAAAGAGACGATAAATCAAGCGTCGAGAAACCGAGATAGGTCGGATACTTTTGGGACAGCCCTCGTATTCACAATATTGCTGTCAAGAGTGGACTATCTGTACCACAGGCTATTATTAATAAAATTACGTAACATTAAAATACTGACCAATCTTATTTTACTAATTAGGAACTTTCTAAGAAACCGGAATCACTATATTCAATTAACAAGTCACTCTTCTCAAATTTATCAGCCTAAAGGATTCAGCCTTGGGACTCCCGCAAGACTTAAATTTAGAAAATATCTTTTATCATCAGTAATGATGCAAGCTGCATAATGATCTGACCAATGTTTATAAACGATGTTTGAGGAATAAGCTACCGCTTAATCTATAATAAAGTTCAGTTGTGACATGGTGACCAAAATTTGTATCACACGATTTAATATTAGAATATAAGGCAAGGAATGCTCACAGCTCTTAAGCACAGGATACGTGTAGGTTGATGAATGATTTGTGCAAGACTCACACTAAATCATTTGATCTGTATAACTCTACAATGAGCAAATTTCACGCAATTGCAATAAAATGTACACGAAGTAGAAATAAAGGAAAAATAAATACTTTAATCTGACTATAAGTCCTAGAAGTTCTATGTCGTCACATGATATACCTTTAGAATATATTAAGACTAAAAAGATTCTTTTATTTGGGTAAAAACGGATGTGCTTGCAATAAAAATGAATATTTTATTTCATTCAATTTATTGAATGTGTTGGTCGTTTCCTTTTTAATTGGCCCTGAAGTATATAAAAGTTACCTCGAAGTCTTGAACATTTTACAAATTCTTTTTAATTTAGATGAGTTTCTCAAAAATCCTTTGAAACTAAACGTCAGATAGCCCTTTACCGAAATAGCGCGCAAACGTCCTAGGAGCAACCAGGACAATATGAGCATAAATAATGATACTAGATATCTCTAAAACTGAAAAAAGGAAATAAATCATAAATTAAAATGATTGAAACTGACAGCTAGTCATGTTCAGAAGAGTCTATCTTCGTAAAAACATGTTTTAGTGAAAAAATTGTACAAAGCAGTGAGTTTATAAAAGCATACGTATTACATAGGAAATAGTGGTCCTAAGTCGGCTCTATGGGTTGAGCAGAAACCCTCGTGTTTTTCAGAAATAGCGTTTTAATCCTGAGTGGACACGAAACTGGTGGTTCTTAATCGGTAACTTGTTCAGTTTCTTTTGTTGTTATGATTGGGTTATTTTATTTTGTTGCATTTAAATTTCATGTCACTCGTCTCCTGCTGTTTTTTCAGTTTTGTTGTGTTTTAACTGCATGTAGCTTTTCTCTAAACGATGTTCTTTCATTTTTGTGTTTTCTCATTGACAACATTCTAAAGTTTTTCAATTGTAAATGATTTAAATTTATCTATTTCCTTCTAAAATGTCAAAAATCGACTTTTCCACTTTACGCTTCACTGTGACGGCAAAACCAACTACACATTGCATCGAAATACATATAAATGTAGATAAATGATGGTTTTACCTAAAAAAAAGACATTTAAGCGCCAATAGTAAGGAACTACTATGAGCCGCCCGCCAGCCTACCCCCACTCCTCGACCGTCTGTCTAGACTGGAGCCTCCCCCCTCCACTACGCTCCGAAGTCATTGACCCTGATGTATATCTGGGTCTTATCTCGCTAGACACGCGTGTTTACACTAAGTCTAGGAACGGAAGATAAGCAATACATACATAATAGAGGGGTTTTCCCGGAAGAGTATACTGATGCATGGTTGAAGGAGTTTCGGAGACTGCTAAAAAAAATGTTCATCTAGTTCATTTCTAATATGATATGAGGGTAAATGAGTGAAACACATACAGTACATATAAAATAATGAAATGTTTTTTATTAAAAATACTTAAATATTTACAATAACAATAGAAAAATCTAAAAAAGCAACACAGAAAAAACTAGGGGTTCACTCATGCTGCGGCTCAAATGAAAGTTGGTGTCATTTGGTACTTGAGCTCCAATAGATACCTGTAGAGACCCAAATGAGTTCGTTTAGAGCGCATTTGGAAAGAACAGCATCAAGGCCCATTCACAAGCCAACCGCTTGCAAAGTCGGGTTGGTAAGTTAGCGATTTACAGAATATGTCGGTAAAGAAAACACAAACGATCTTAATATTTATTCATTTTTCTTCTTGCTTGTTAAGGTTCACTTATTTTAGAATTTTTAATACTAAATTGGCTAAATTCTACACCATCTTTAAATTACCATGATTTAAAATCATTGGTCAATTTATAATTAAAAATTTAATACAATTTTATTAATGTTCAGTGAAAATTTATTACTTGCTCAACCGATTTTAACCTACTCTTAAAAGTTATGAAAAATCTTAAAAATTTAGAAAAATTTAGAAGCATAGTCTTCACCAAGTACTATTATGATCAGCTCAGCCAACTAGCCAATATGAGTATTTTCAAATATTACAATGACCTTTAGTTGTTTTAAATAAAATAAAAGTGGAGAGGCTTCAGAAACATTCATTTTTGTAACAACCCTACGTCACTCCTAACAATATATTTTGTACTTTTAAAAAGTAGCATATGTAATTACACATCTCCCCATAACAGCAAACATATTACTCGGGATTTCATTACGCATACTGTTCGTTATAATTAAGGTACATTTTACGAAGGCCTGTTTTGAATTAATCGTGGAATTAATATTTTTCATAGGATTCATTTCTAGCTTTTTTGTTGATTTATGGCAAATTTGATTGGTTGAGAACCTAGAAACAACCTAGAAACAAGATTAATCATTGTGCTAAAAAAATGATTTCTTTCTCTGAACACGGAATTCATAACGTCTTTTTAATTAAAATCGAATTAAATTTGTATCCTACACTTTAAAATCTTATTTTAGGATTAATAAATTACTGTTAATGCATTTTATGATCATTATTTATTAGAAATATCACATTTGAATATCGACACTATTAAAAATCAGCGCGCCAACAATGACAAATTGTGTTGCCGGCGCGACGCAAGCGCAATTCAAAAAGTTGCCCAGATTGTAAGCACTGACATGAATAAGCCTTTATATTTACAACTTTGCTCCATAACCTGCAAATGATATTTATCAAGTCATTATATGTATTTTAATCACGGTATTATTTTGTAATTTAATTATCTTCATTAATTTATAACCACCAGAGTTCGATTACATGTGTGATTAAAGGTAAATATTGTTTTATTAATTAATCATAATATCGGAGGAGGCAGAGCGAGAAATAGGTTCTTTAGGAATAGGCTCAATTACATTTGAAATCCTTTCGAACCCCAAGTGTGGTATTATTTAGAACTCATTTATCGTTTTGTGTTCCTTTTCAGCAAGTAGGGTTCATTTTTGTTGCAGCTCCTTTGGAACCAAAAACGGGTTCCAATGAAAACTTCTGTTTTTTCTATGAATAAAATTAAGAGTAAAATGAATAATTAAATATTTATATACATTTTTATAATTATTGGGTAAATTATATAACAGAAAGATAGAGAGATATAGAGGAAGAGACTACATTTAGTAATTAAATAATAAATATTATTATATATTAATGTGATATATTATATATTGATATAAATTGATAAAGTATTTGTCGCTGAATTTTCTCTCGCTGAAGAGCTGTGCGCTAGACAAATGCGTTTGCTTAATTTTATTAATTAGCAGAAGTTAAGGAGGTGGAAAGAGGGAATTTCTAGGAATTGCATGTTAGTGTCAGGATACATTTTTAAATGTCTGTAATAAAGTCGCAGTTATGGCTTCACAGTTTCAAACTAATGCGAAAAAGGATAATAATATTATAATATATGATTTTACTTTCATAACTTTAATTAAGGATTAAAAAGCAAAAGAATATATAATTGAAAACCAGATATATTTTAAAATAAATTTAAAACATTGTAAATATTATTTATAGTTTTGGCAGAAATCCCGTTAAAATCTTCTCTCTGAGAAAGAAGCTAACCTAATTTTAATATTTATATTCATATACATGTATAAAATTTTATAAATATTTAAAATAAATTAGGGTAAAGGGAAGCATATGAAGGACTACTAGGATTCTAGACTACTGGTAAAAGGAATAATTAACTTCAATGATTATACTTAAATCACTTTAAATTAGAAAATTAATTTAAAAATTAAATAATAAAACTTATTTTCTAAATCAAGGGGAAGATAAATAGATTAAATCTAACAGATATGTATCTATCCTCACATTAAGCGATTATTCTGATGATTATTATTAAAATTGTAAAGAATAATGTAGTCCTTTAATTGGTTCAAGTGCATATATTGCTAAATATATATTGTGTTCATACCTATAAAATTTTGTAGCTATTGGCTGCTGAGCCTACGAGTTCAAAATTACAAATAAAAAGCAGACGAATGTTAACATAAATTCATTATGAAAATTTTTTTACAAAGAAAAATATCATTTTTCACGACAATATATTAAATACAATTATCATATAACATTACTTTCTCTTCAAAGCCAAGAAGCAAATTTGACGAACTCTCAACATATATGTAAGGCCTGATGCTCGTTTCTCTCTACTTGCTATTCCATAAACCAAATAACTCTTTACTAAATTTCTTAAATTTAAAAAGTAATGTCTGCTGGTGAGATCAGGCTAGACTCGAAACGCAACACTATATTGTATTCAATATTGTATTTAATTAAATTTTGCAGTTGTCTGCAAGTCGTTGGTGGTATATGTTTTGATATTCCCAATCCGTTGGTTTCTTTTAAACGTAAAACTGAAAGGACACTTCCATCTTACATAGTATTTTTATAATTATAGGTAAAAAAATGTCTGTTCTTTCGTTAAAATGAACTGATATTGGCAAAGAAAACGTCCACCGCGGGCAAAGGGGCGCTGCTGTATCAAAATAAATATGGCTATCACAGGGCTTCGGGGTTCCTATGATAATGCATTGCATTTCATATTTTTATTTGTTTAGTGCTTTGTAAAAGTGATAAAAATGTTGCTACTTTCTTTGAACACATTATGTAATTATACTGATGCAACACCGTCAAC
>NC_046661.1:136840460-136853495 GCF_010883055.1 Belonocnema kinseyi
TCACTTTGCAAAAAATATATCTGGTATTATGACTATCGCGTTAAATAAAGTGCAACATAAACATGTAAACAATGCCACGCGAAGCCTAGCGGCAGCCATGTTCGGTAGTTCACTTGACGACCGTCAGGGCTCGCATTGCAACTTTAAATTCCCAATTATGTTTCCAATTAGTAATATTACTTCAATTAAAGAAGCTTTTTATGTACCTTCATTCATTTTCAATGCAAAATCATACATGTTCATTTAAAAACTTTCAAGGATCCAAATGCTGTAAAATAGTACAAGTAACTAGAGATAAACGCAAATACATTAAAAAATCATTAGAACTTATGATCATAGTTTTAAAATTTTCAAGGGGTATTTATAAAACTTTCATTTCGCTTAGTCTAACTTAATATTAAATAAAAATAAATGTTCTATATTTGCGTTTCGTTATTAAAGAAAATATATTATTACCAAAGTTAAAATTGCAAAACAGTTTTCAGCAGCAATAACAAAGTTATGAAATATAATGGAAATTAAAACTCCTGGTAATACTTTTCGTTTTTGTGAAGAAAATGAAAATATCTTCTGGTTGAAGGAAAGAATAGAAAATTTTCATTCTCTTGTGCGAAACAAAGTTAATATCTCCTGTAATAAGAAGTATTTAACATTTTATATAATACATAATATAAAAAAATATAAAATGTTGAAATGCAAAACCAAATAAAAAGAGATTGTTTTCATTATTCATTAATTTAGAAGCAAAACAATGAAAGAATGTGGCTACGTGTATAAAAATTCGTCTACGAATAACTTGAAACAGCTTCGTGAACGTCGTAGAATATCTTTTTCAATCATTTATAATAATTAAATACTTCCAAGAATTTGTTTTACTTACATTATACTCCACGTATGATATTGTTGTGTCTAGATTTCGTAACCTATATATAGTGTTTTCTAGATTAATGTATTTTGATGTTATATTTTGCTTAAACGTAGTCGCTATTTCCAGTTTGCACCAAGGATTTCAATATTTTTTATGGAGTCATGGATTTCTACATACTTCACCTAACTACATGTATGAATTTCCACTATATATATTTGGCTAATGTCTTTTTAAATAAAAGTCAAATAAACGAATTAACTTGTTTGGTGCAGTAGTGATATTTCAATACGTTAAATTATCAAAAGTCTAGCTTAAATATCTTTAAGTAACGCCATGAATGTTTTTAATTATTCTTTGGAATCTGAAACAAGGTATTTTATTCCAGATTCGATACATTTTCAGAAATAATACTATTAGAATAAAATAGAGCTATTTAAGTATAACAGCGGTAAAAGACGAACTCCAAACTACACCATGCTCGTAATTTTGTACCCAGAACATTATCGTATGAGATTTTAAAACATCGTATTAAATTAACTTATAACATCCTCATTTGACCAGTCGCTTAGCTTACTTCGTGGCTATGAAGAAAACCCGGTTTCACCTGAGAAAAAGTTTGAAAAATAATCGTAACAATATCCCCCAAGTTCAGAAGAGAACGAAACTTTTACATGCATCTGAATAGAACTCAGCTTTTTTTCGAAATCTTCCTTATTTTTATAAACACAGGAAAACTTCCAGTTTTAAAAGTTTTTGATATTAAAAACATAATGAGAGTTTCTTTTAAAGTATCTTATTTTCCAAGGAAAAATGATACATCTTCCAGTTTTGTTTTCAAAAGAGAACGATAATGTTTCCTTTTTATCTCGTTTCTCGAAACATTGAAAATATTGCGTCGAAATTCGCTTGTTGATTAAAACATAAATGAAAAGTTAAATTCGCGTGCTTTTCCTACATAAGTTTGAAATAAAATTAAATTTATTTTTGATATTCCGCCCTTCATTCTCCATCCCCACATTCAACTGATACTTGAGAAAAACAGAGCGATACAAAATGTTTGTACTCGTATACTTATATTCAGAAGAGATTATTTTCGTGCCCTTTGCGGAAAAAAATTGTGCTATCCAGATTGTAAAACAGAAACCCATATTTGATAGATCATGTACCCTCGCTTAAAGAGAATCGATAAGACTAATTTTTTTTAAAGATCTAGGTGAATGTTATTAAAATGCATAAGACAATTTTCTGTTCTGACATTCTGATGGTTGGCAGGTTGGCTCGTTTTTATCGTCTATACTTTAACGCCGATTATACCTACAAATTTTATAGAGCTGTTAACATTGACATTCATTATGTTAATACAAAAGTAACGTCCAACAGGATAATGAAAGATTGAGCGAAAGATTAAGCAATTTAATTAATATATCAACGACTGTAACTCTATAAAAGTTTATTAAGTTAACTGACAACCCACATTTTCAGAACGGCCACGAATTCTCGAGCTTCCAATGTTTTCCGTTTAACATTTTTAAGAAAGATATTTAGAAGCGTAATCTCTAAAAACGTTTTTCTGTGTAATCAATTTTTAAATATTTAAATGAAACCGTTTTAGCTTTAAGACTTAATTTTTCTAATTACGGTCAGGTTGATTATCTGAATTTAGCTGATTTATCTTCTTAAATAAAATTCAAATAAAAATATTAATTTCTCCAGTGAAATAGTGATGAAGTCGAAATCCCAAGTCATTTTTGCGCTCAGATGAATGGTTATCCGATGATCAGCACAATAGTTTTCCCATCTAAACCTGTGCCATTTTCAATCAAAAAGAGAGTTTCTCAAATGCGTTCAATTTCGAAAATTCAAGTTCAAATATCTTTTAGAGACAGCTTATAACTTTCTGAATAATTGTTTCGATATCTCAACTAAAGGAAAAGTTTTTCAAAATTTGATTCATGAATAGAAATTAAACTTTACAATCAAATAGAAGGTTGCAAATTGTTGCACCTGAAAAATCAGTCTGAAATACATCAATGCATAGGCCTAACCACGTCCAGCGTGGCATCTATTGGGTAAGTCCTCTAAAATAACTTCAAATTTTTAAAAATTCAAAGTAATTCTTTTCAAACCCATGAAGTTTTTCAAACGCAGAAAGCTTTTAAAACCCTTTAAAATATACGGAAATATTTTTTAATCTCTTCAGAAACTTCGCATTTTTTAATCACTTGGAAATTTATCCTCTTGGTTTCAAAATTCATATCTTTTGGTAATGTTATGGTTGATGATGCAAAAGTTTTATTGAAAACATGCGTTTTTGGGTTATACAGGTACATTGTAACTTTTTATTTATAACATTTATAAATACTTACAGTTATTGCACTTTGCACTAGAGATTTTATAATCAAGCTAATACCAAAAATAATTCTGGAAAAAATAATTTTTCTTGGAAAGGAAACTGTAGATTGAGATTTTTTTATGAATTGTCATTGGTAGTTACACAAGGTGTTATGTAATGCCTCATATTTCGTTTCACTATCATGTTTAACTTTCTGTGGAATAATAATTTAAATGAGAGAAATGGGTTTTTTTGTTTTTATTCATAATTACTTTTATTCGTTTAATGAACTATTTTGAAGGAAAAAGTGCTGCTAATAGGAATTTAAAAAAGATATGTTTTTTTAATTTTCAAAATCTACGTAACGCATTATTAATATTTCTAAATATAGAGAAATGATGTAATCTGTGAGCTTGTATGAATTTTAGTTACGAAAAAATTTGTTAAAGAGAGATTTTATATCTACTCTGTATACGTTATATTAAATTCTCTGAGCTTCTTATGTTAAAATTCTATAACACATAAACTTCAAACAATTTCATTCTTCTTACAAAATCATCTGCGAACAACCTCTTCCTTAGTCTCCACACCTGCCTCATCACCGCATTTGCCCTTGTCCTCATTTAACTCTAACCTATTTTTTGTCCAAGTATGTTCTCAACCTTTTTATCATTTTCTTTAAAGCCTCTTCGTTCTTTGCTAGCAGCACTATGTCATCTGCAAGTGCAAGTGACCACATCCTGACTCCTCCTACCCTAACTCCTCCTACCAATCCGGCCGCTAGTTTACTTTCCATATCCGCGATGAAAATTGCAAAAAGCATTAGGCTAAGCGGGCACCCTTGCCTCAACCTCATCTCCATCCAGAATCCCTCAGAGATTCCTTTCCCTTCTTTCACCCTATCTTTCTTCTTCTCATATACCTCCCTTACCCTCTCGATCAGGCCTCTCTTCACTCCCCTCTCGTCCATTGCCTCCCGCAACCTCCCCCTATCCACCGAAGGGAACACCCCCTTTAGATCTACAAAAAACGCGTGCACGTTGGCACCCTTTTTGGTTAGTTCTCTATCCACCAAGTGCTGCAAGACGTAAGTATTGTCGATAGTACTCCTTCCCTCCTTAAAACGCCCTAAAACGCCCTAAAACGCCGTTCTGCGTCTCCGGCAATATTCCTTTCCCATTAAAATCCTTGCGCAGCCTATCGGCCAACATCATAACGTATATTTTGTACGCAGTGCTCATTAGCGTAATTCCTCTATAATTTTCCTGCCTCCCTCTATCCCCTTTTTATACATGAATACGATGAACCCCTTCCTCCACCCTCCTGGAAATTTCTCCCCCCTTCTTACTTTTTTGACTTCTTCTTCAGCCTCTGCATTACGTCTTGTGTGCCAAACAGCCACGCTTCGTTCTCTAACCCGTCCTGCCCTGCTGCCTTATCTGAACCCTGAAATGAATCCTTAAAAATGTCCTCCTTTCGTCGCTTCAGATCTCCTCGCTTATCCCTACCCTACGTTTACTAAAATTATTATCTTGCACACGTCCCCTTCTGCCTTAACACTTCTCAACTCCTCTTCCAGCTCTTTTTCCTTTTCCTGCTCTTTCTTCTTACACATTGCCCCATTCTCCCTCCTCATTTCTACGCACTCCTCCCTGTTCGCGGTTCCTTCCTTCCACTTCCTGCTCCTGACACTTCTCTATCGCCTCTCTCGTCCATGACATCCTCTCCCCTAAGGATCCTTTTGCCCCATCCTGCCTTTCGTTAGCCTCCTCCTGTATCCACAAACTTAATGGCTGATAGTCTGATTCCATCCTTCCTTCCACTACGAATTTCTCTATCTCCTCCCACCCTTGCATATTCAAAATCACATAGTCTATCATCGATACACCCATCTTACTCACATACGTGTATTCTACCTCTTCGTCCCCTTTTACCGTACCATTCGCCACCGCCTAGCCTCTATCCTCTATCCAGTCTCTCAAAATCTCCCACTCTTTATTTATCTTCTTATCCTGCAATCCTCTTTCAAAGCTCACTACTTTCCGGTACAGCTTTTCCCCAATTCTCCCATTAACCCCCCCCCCTCCCCTCCGAGTACCACCATACCTTCATCTCTCTCTCTCTCTCCCCTAGTAAGTTTTCCACTTTTTCTTTAATCCTTTCCATCCAATCCTTGTTGAACACAGTCACAAACTTATGCATTACCCCTCCTATCTTTACAGCCCTCACTTGCACGCCCTCCCCGTTCCCCTCTTTATGAACTTCTTCTTCTAAACTACCCCTACCGCCGTTATAATTCCTCCACTAGTTTTTTTTCTTTACCTCTGCTACGTTTCAGTACAGCATATTAGAAACTCCTCCAGCCTGCTTTATTCCCAACCCCCTACTTCCCACAAAACAAGTTTCCCTGAACTTCCTTCAACACCTACTTCTCTTCGCCTTATACCCACATTTTCTCGTCTATTTTTATTTTCCGATATCCTACCTTCGCGCTCTCCCTTCACTCCGCTCCTTCATTCTCCTTTCTCCCGTCCATTCTAACTTTCCCCACCTTGCCTTTAACCCACCTTTTGCTCTGTAGCAGCGCTTCGACCCTCTCGTTTTCATCCCGCTCTTTTGCTTCAATTCTCTTATTAATATATTATTTTTCGTATCTGCCTTCTCTCCATCCTCAACTCCATTTGTCTTATCCTTTCCCTATCCGCTCTCTCCTTCTTTTCATTCCCACGCTCCATTACCGGTCTTTTCAGAAAGCATATTTCTAGCAAGGTAGCGGCAGATCGTGCATAGTCATGGAATTCGCGGAATTCATGAAATTCAAGGAATTCATGAAATTCAAGGAATTAATGCAATTAAATGAATTCAAGGAATTCATGCAATTCAACGAATTCGAGAAATTCATGCAATTCAATGAATTCAAGGAATTCATGCAATTTAAGGAACGTAGTGGCTAGCCTGCCGGGGCCGGCAACATTGTTAGTTGCCGGCGCCGGCAAGACTGCATGTTGCCGGCTTTTTTCCTTTTTTTTTTACATTTTTTTTTATAAATCGTATACTGATGCATGTTGATGGGCTGATTACAATGCTGGAATTTAAAACACATGCAAATATAGTTTTCAATGTTAAAACTTTAAGAAATTACGTTTTTTGTTTACGAAGTTTATATACACTATCTGTACCGGCAAAAAGCATACGTCAAGTATACGAAAGGGACTTTTACACATTTTAGAGTGAGACCTTGTAATTGAGGAGTTATTTTGATAGTTTTTGGCTTGTGACGCGTTTAACGAAACGTTCTATGTATAAATTACACTTTATCGTCGATTTTCAAATCAAGAATTACTATTGACGTCTTGTGGGGGCGAAAATGTACCCCTGAGTCTAGTGGCAGAAATAATGTAAGGTCACAGAAATAATGAAAGGTCGCACCTCTACCCCTTTCCCAACGCCACATAAGGGCGGAAGGCACGCTAATGACTGGTCAAAGAAATAATTTGAGCTTGCATGTAGAATCCACCTTTAGGGAATTCACAGAATTCGTGGAATTCACGGAATTCATGGAATTTAAATTTTTATAACTTTTCTTCTACATTTCACGGGAAGGGGGACTAAAAGGCACCCCTGTGTCTTGTAACAGAAATAATTTGGATCAAAATACTTACTCTTTTCCAACAATGTGTTGTCGGACTAGAAGGCACCTCTGTTACTGGTTAAAGAAATAAAAATTTTCCAAGGCTTTAGTCTGGGAAACAAACTAGCAAGATGGCCGATATTGAAGATCGAACAGTATCCGTAATCACATTTGGGAAAAAATAATTTTTTTATATCTACTTTGCGCACTCTAGGCTATATCCTTAAAATATGCTTTTTTACCGGTACCGGCTTTGTATACACAACCTTTATCATAATCTCTACCTTCTCCCAAATACCTTGCTTCTCGCCCTCCCCCTATCAACTGCTTCCATTCCCGACCTGCCCTCCACTGTTTCCAGACTTTTTACGCCCTTTCCTTCCACACCCTAATATCTTCTTCCCTCTCCTTTATTTTATCCTCTTTTCCCTTACTTACCGACGCCAACTCCTTCTGCAATCCTTCTACTTTCCCCCTCAGCTCTTTTACTGCCTTTTCTCATCTATCATCTCTTACCCTCAGGTCCTCCCTCATAATTTCCATCTGCTCCATAGCCGCCGTTACGTCCTCCCTACACCCTCTGATCTCGCCTATCAGCACCCCGAGAGCCTCCTTATTCATTTACCTTAACATTCTCGAGTTTTTGCGGTTATACTGAAAAAATTGTAGGCTACATGAAAATAGAAAGTATCTTTTTTTTTGAAAAAATTTAATAGTAGGGCTACGCATTTGGTGCAAATTTTTAAAATTCACTACTTAAAATAGAGAATTCACGGTTCCGCCTATGGTTCAACTTGGCAGTACGACAGCAGTCGAACAGCCACACATTGTCAACTTGACCTGCTCCTTTGTTAAAGATCGAGGCTCGCCTAAGTCCTCAACAACGATCTTACCTAAATCTTTGGTATTCATATCATTACTTGTAATTAAGAGCAACTTCAGAATGTTTCAATAATGTGTCTATTGCTCTGTTGTATTTCATCCCTCAATCAAAGGCGTCGCAAAACTCAAATTTTAACGATTTTTCATGTTTTTAATACTCTTTTTCTCCTACAAATTATTATACATTTTTTATTATTTAAAAATCGCAAAAATCGGAAAAACAATTTTTTGGATCACCCTAATGTTTGTACGCTTTTTCAAAGGGACACTCTAGCGCGCTTTTCTCCGGACTCTCTTTGCTTTCCATTTTCCTCTTCAAGAGATTCTCCACCTCACTTACACTGGACGCTCTCTCCCTTGCCTTATCGCTTCCTTCGCTCCGATTCTTCCCCCTCCCTGACGCACCACTCGACCAGTGATCCCAGATCTGAAACGAGACGTGGTCCAATACTATCACAGATCTATGTCCGTGTGGATATAGTAGGAGACGATGTAAATGACTGGGTTGCGCGCGCAACCCATTTCTCCTCTTCTGAATTTGAAAACTCGAAGGTGCACGATTGTCGATTGGAACACTTCGGCGGTTCTATTTATATCTCTGGCTGCTTTGAAATAAAATGAAGAGATTGGCATTTTAATATTTCCAGATTTCGATGCTGGCGATTCTCATGATTTGAATACTTCGCGCGCCTCTCTATACGCGTATATTTTGAGGTTACGTTATTTCAAGTATAAAATATAAATTATAATGTAAGAAATTTAAATTAGATTAAAATCGAAATTAAAAATCCTATTTAACCTCCAATAATCAAATTGATGCAAACTCCTGTTGAAAATAAGAATCCAACGACCAAACCCGAACCACAAAGAATAAACAAAAACAAAAAATTATATTGTTATCTGAAAAAAGAAATTCTGAGAAAAATAAAAAAGAGGAAAGAAATATGAGAAGGCAGCCAACCACATCCCCTTCCTTCTCTTTTTCTCTCTTTCGTCCTTTTTATTTTTATTATCATCCAATTACAATAAAATTACATTAAAAATGCAGAAATGAATGGCAGAAGTTGACAGCACCCACTAACAGGTGCTCTCTCTTTGATACCTGAGAATCGAATGAGGCTCAGCAGGCCAATCTGTTTTAAACACAATATAAACATCTGTCACAATTACATCAGAAATAGAGAAAGTGAGAGAAAAACCGAATTTATGAAACAGCCTCATCAAATGTAATTAATCATATTAGCATAAATTTTGTTCAACTTATCCAAATTGGTTTCTAAATTAATAGATAACTTTTTTTGTTTTTTAATTTAAAACATTTCCATGAATTCCCTCTTTCTCTCATTACTTTCACTATGCAAAATTTGAATATTATCCCAGTCAAACTCATGGTCAACATTAACAAATGCCTTTGTATGTCTGGCAAGAACACTCTTATAACAGCATCCCAAATGAACCTCACTTTTGTGCTCCTCTATCCTAGTGTTAAGAAAATCGCCAGTCTGTTTTGATTTCTTGAGCTCTAATTGCAATGTGTTTCTCAATTAACTTTTGTGGATAATGATTCAGAAAAAGGATATTTCTAACAATATTTAAATTTCTTGTATGAAATGAAAAATTAGACAATCCTAGAGCTCTATCATGTTAGTGTACCAATGACGATCTGCAATTTTTCTAGAGGAACACATAATAAGGTATCGTCGACAAACAGAAAATAAAAAGACAAAACAAAATCTAATTTCCCAAAAACAAAAAACTCCAAATCTTGCATCACTATTTCTGCTAAAATCGAAGAAATGACCAAACCTATGAGAGTATCAGATCTCTGTCTATAAAAAGATCCATTAAATTTAAAATAAGTTGACTCCATAACAAAAACTATCTCTTCAATAAAATCTTTTTCAGATAATCGAGTACGAGTTTTTATATTATAACATCTATTTAAAATTGCCTGTTTAACTAATTCAAAGGGTATACTCGGAAACATTGCAATAACATCCAAAGAAATCATTACATGGTCATCCGGAACCGTTTTTGAATATTAAATGCCTTCTCATTTTTCTTTCCTCTTTTTTATTTTTGTCCGAAATTTTTTCAGATCACAATAGAATTTTTTGTTTTTGTTTGTTCGTTGTGGTCCGGGTTTGGTCGTTGGATTCTTATTTTTGACAGGAGTTTGCATCATATAAATTATACAAATAATAATACTATTATTTATATAAATATGAACATATATTATTAATAATAATATTATAATTATGTTACATTATAATAGGCTTATTTATATCTTGATCCGCATTTGAAAGAAATTAAAGAAATTGGCGATTTTGGAATTCATCTCGTTTGGATAAAAACTTAATTATTTTGTTGAAAATGTAACTATTTTGTAAAAGAAGTCCTCTTTTCTATCAAAAATTTCATTATCTTGTTAAAAGTTTTATTTTTTTATTTCAAGGTTCATCTCTTTCGTTATAAATTGATTTTTAAAACTGACAAATAATCTATACCATTTTTGGTTGAAAAATCATGTATTTTGTTAAAAATTCGTCTTTCTTTGTAGAAATTAAATTGTTTTATGAAAAATTTATACTTTTTGATTAAAAATGACATTTTTCGATTGAACTATCAACTGTTAATATTTGTTGGGTGCAAAGTCGTTTTGTTGTAAATGCAACTATATTGTCAAAAATTAAAATCATAATTTTTGGGTGGAAAATTCGATTATTCACTTAAAGTTGAACTACTTAGTAAACAAATTAATTTTTCTTATTAAGGATTCATAATTATAATTGAAAATTCAACTATTTGCCTTTAAATTGGGTTAAAAATTCAGTTTTTTGTAGATTATACTCTTTTTGACTTTAAAATTAAATAATTTCGTTGAAAGTTCATGTATTTTGTTGGAAATTGACCCTGTTTGGTAGAAATGTAATCCTTTTGGTTAAAAATTTATCATTTTTGGTAAAAAATTCAATTGTTTGGTTGAAGTATCAACTGTACATCTTTTTGTGTTGAAAAGTCGATTATTTCACTAAGAGTTGAACAACTTTGTAAAGAAAACTACGTTTTTTCTAAAAATGTTTTTTAATTATGGTTGAAAATTTAACTATTTGGTTGAAAGATGATCTCTTTGACTGAAAACTCATATTTTTCGCATAAAAAATTCAACTTTTTGTAGATAATTTGTCTTTTTGACTTTAAAATTAAATAATTTTGTTTAAAATTTGTCTTTTTTGTAGATCATTAATTGTCCTAGTCGAAAATTGATCTGATTGGTTGACAATTTAACAACTTTGTTGAAAATTAATTTTTTCTGTTAAAGATTATTTATCTTTATCTGAAAATGTAACTATTATAGGATTGATTGAAAATTAATCGTATGTATTGGTTAAGTTGGAAAATCGTTTTTTTCAGAATATTAATCTTCTTGGTCAAAAATTCACCTTTTCCCTTGAAAATTTAACAATTTTGTTGTAAATTCGTTTTTTTTCTTGTTCAATTCAATTTTTTATCCGGATATTGAACTATTCCATTTTTGGTTAAAACTTTATCCTGTACATTTTATTAGTTAAAACAACAATTATTTCATAGAAAATTAATTTATTTGTTTTCGATTATGATTTATTTTTAATTAAAAGAATGTTAAAATCAAATGTTTTAAATTTAATCTAAGGTATTAAAATTGAAAAATAATTTATTTTACAAGGTGATTCTGATTCCGTTCAAAATTAACGAATTAATAGGTATTAGTTTATAAAATTATTTTCAATTATTACTCCAAATATTATTTCAGTCTAAAAAAATTTTATTTTGAACCCATTCAATTTGAAATTTTTTAATTAAAAAAATTAAATTTCGTAAATTATCAGCAATATTTGACCGTTCATTTAAAACAATCCATTACAAACAACTGTTAAAAACTATACAAATTTGAACAGAATGTTTTGAAATAGAAAGCCTTGAATTGTTAAATTTGTAATGAGCTAAATTTTAAGCTTGAATGCTACAATTTTAATTTAAAAAAGATTCAAAATTAATTTAAAACTTGAAACTATTTCAAATAATTTGAAACACGATGTAGATTTTTGCAGATTAAAAAAAAAAGCTTTTTGAGAATTGTAAAATATTTAAAAAGAATAACAAAAATTGTTGTGGTTGCAAAGAAAATTGAAAATGATTTTTTATTTTGAAAAATTAATTTTAATTGAGTATTTGAAAAGATTTAAAAAATTAAAGAGAAAAAAGAATCAGGACGATTTTAAGGCCATTATTTTATTTTGTAGTTTTTTTAATTGTAGGAAAAAAAACTAATTAAAAAAATATATCAATTTTCAACCCAAAAGTTTAATTTTTAAAAAATTAATTAATTTTATACAAATAATTCGTGTTTTAACTAATAAAATGTACAGGATAAAGTTTCAGTCGAAAATGGAATAGTTCAATTTCCAGATAAAAACTATTAATTTTTAATCAATCCTAGAATAGTTACAATTTCAGATGAAGAAAAGTAATTTTTAACCGAAAAAATAAATTTTAAACAATGTTGTTAAATTTTCAACCAATAAGATGAATTTTCGACTAGGAAAATTAATGATCTACAAAAAAGACAAATTTTAAACAAAATACATGAAATTTCAAAGAAAATATTTAATTCTAAAGTCAAAAAGACGAATTATCTACAAAAAGTTGAATTTTTTTAACGAAAAATGTGGGTTTTCAATCAAAGAGTTAAACCTTAAGCCAAATAATTAAATTTTCAACAATAATTATAAAGCCTTGTTAAGAACCGTATTTTTTTACAAAGTAGTTCAACTCTGAATAAAGTAATCGACTTTTGAACCCAAGAAGATGTACATTTGATATTTCAACCAAACAGTTGTATTTTTGACCAAAAATGATACATTTTCAACCAAAAAGATTACATTGCTACCAAACAAGGCCAAAAGATGCATTTTTTACAAAACAGTAAAATTTTTAACAAAAAAGTTAATTTGAAGGTAAATAGTTGAATTTTCAACTATAATTATGAATCCTTAATAAGAAAAAATTAATTTTTTTACTAATTAGTTCAAAAATGTATTTTCAACGAAAGAGATGAACCATCAAATAAAAATATATAAAAATTTTAACACGACAGTCGAACTTTTGATAGAAAAGAAAACTTTTTTTTTACAAAATAGTTACATTTTCAACAAAATATTTAATTTTTCAATCAAATAATTGAGTTTTTATCCAAACGGGATGAATTCCAGAATCGCCAATTTCTTAAATTTCTTTCAAATGCGGATCAAAATATAAATAAGACTATTATAATATAAAAAA
>NC_046661.1:136853595-136865258 GCF_010883055.1 Belonocnema kinseyi
TATATTTTTTACTTGAAATAACGTAACCTCAAAATATACGCATATAAAGAGGCGCGCGAAGTATTGAAATCATCAGAATCGCCAGCATCGAAATCTGCAAATATTAAAATCCCAATCTCTTAATTTTATTTCAAAGCAGATAGAGATATAAATAGAACCACCGAAGTGTTCCGACCGGCCATCGTACACCTTCGAGTTTTGAAATTCAGAAGAGGAGAAATGGGTTGCGCGCGCAACCCAGTCATTTACATCGTCTCCTACTATATCCACACGGACATAGATCTGTGGTAGTATTGGACCACTTTTCGTTTCAGATCTGGGATCACTGCAATCGACACCGGGCCGCGCACAGCTGGCCATCGCTTACCGCCCTAAAATTTCAGTGGTTTTGCCCCATTTCACCCCACACATCCTTTTCAGACACCCTTTTCTTACCCCTAACATCCCCCAGCACTACGAGAACCACCCTTACCCGCCATGAAGGACCCGAACTCCTGACCACAAAACTACCTTGCTCCCTTGCGAACCTAACCTTACTTTCCCTATTTAGCCAAATCCCTCCCCCCCTCTACAATGTAAATTAATTTCTAACTTCCTAATGTGACTCACACAACCGTACTCACCTCCTAGACTTCCACACTCCTACTCCACTCACACCTTCCACACAAATAGAGGAGACAAATAGCCAGAAGGGAGACAGGAAGAACGAGTTTAGGGATTATAACAGGGAGTCGAGCGTGTAAATATGAGGAGAAATTTTTGGAAGAGAGGGGAAGTTATCTGGTTAGATGAAGTGAGAAGGATGCACGAGGAAGGAAGGAAGGTATATGAGTTGGTTGGAAAGAATGGCATGGAGAAAGGAAAGGCACTAGGAGAGGAGAGAATAAGAGAGTCAAGGTTTAATGTGAACTATGTGCAGATTATGCCAAGGCTATAGAGAAGAGAATTTATGAATTGTATGGGAAGGGGGAGAAGTAGAGAAGAAAGGAGGAAGAGGAATGGAGAAGGAAAGATTGTTAATAGGAGATGAAGTAAAGATAGTTTTAAAAAAATTCTGTAACAAATATCAGTGTAAACAAGTCAATTTTTTGAGGTTAGCAGGTCGAAAAGGAAACCTTTATCTATCTATAATACATAAACTTACTGCAAACATAAATCATCTGAGTTTCTCAAGGTAAAATAAATATACACGTGCGAGAGTTTACCTTCTATTTAATCAATTAGGTGAACCTAATTGGAATATTTTACGGCACAAAATTCTAAAATTATTCACGCACGCAATTTATATCTCAGAACAGAATGTATACATGAAACATCAGAATATTCATTAGCTAAGCTGTTCTACACATTTTGTGTCAATCACTTTTTCCTACATTTTCAAAAAATGAGTATCTTTTATGCTGTGGCTATTAAATTAATTATATATGTAATTTTTAATTTCATTGGTAAGTGAAGAATAAATTATCATTATTTTTTAAAATTTTCTTTTTTATTGAAAGTGCGTTGGAAAATATCTATTAAATATATTAATAAATGTAAAATTCTATGTGAACACTGTGATAGGAAATAAATATCATTTGTATTGTTATTTTTTTGTTACTCAAGTATAATACTTTTGTAGAATTTTAGAACTTACTTATCCTGAACAGTCTTTTATTATTTTTTATTTATAAAATCTTTATGTCTCAGACCATTTGTTTTCTCTTTGCCGAATTTTTTCAAGATTCGAAGCTGCCATATGAAACATTTTTAAGACTCGTAATCTTGGAAGTTTTCCAAGTTTTCAAGAAAAATGTCTCTTAGGAAGAAAAAATAAAAAATCCGGGACTTATAGGGCGTTTAAATCACTTTTTAAACTAATCGCCCTGTAAATTCCACCACACTTTTTTCGTATAAAAAAAATTTGGAATTTCGATTGTACTTCGAATCAGGATATAGAAGATTAAGTGTGTAAACACATTTTTTTATTTACAATTAAGTTATCACCTGTCAACATGTAGAAACTGTTACATGATCGCGTTCTTTTATGTTTGCTGGATCTCGCTCTAAACGCTCGATAATGGGCTTGAAAAAACTTGCAATTTAAGAAATTTAAAGAAAATTAAAATCAAATTTAAAACCTATTTAGTATCCAATATTGAAGTTAATGTGCAGTATTTCTTAAAATAAAACCATGAATCCAGCAACCAAATTTTTAAAATCACCATAAAACGTCTCTATTGCAATTTAAAAAAAGATCAAACTTTTCCTAAAAATCAGAAATAGCAACAAAACCACGATGCTCTCCCCTGGAGCATCGTGGTTTCGTTGATGTTCCTGCCTACTTAATTTTTTGTCTTAATATTTTATTATGATTTGTTAATAATAAAAATAATAAAGAGAAAAGAAATAAAAAAGAGAATGATCGAGATTTTATTGGTTTCTTTATAATTTTCTTCTTCTTTTTTATTTTTGTCCAAAAAAAGAATTTTATATTGATTGTCCAAACATGTTCTTTGGATTTGCGGTGTTATTTTCGGGAATTCTGCACATTAACTTGAATAAACTTGATCAAAAGCATCCATTTTAGATTCCTATATTTCTATGTGTTCTTCTATTCTCTAATTTTTTACGTAATTAAGTATATTTAGTTAAAGATTAAGTTGCTCAAAGTTCTGTAAGCTTTAAGGTGCACATTCTCGCCGTGACAATCTCGCTACGCTCTCGATTTTCAACAGACGTCTGTAAATGTATATTTATTTTCTAGATTACTTTACAGTCAAGATTAAACTAAAATCCTTACTTCAGATATTTTTCCCTATCTCGCGTCGTTATGCTTAAAATAAAATTTATGTTTCTATATTAGTTTTGATGAATAAAACAAAATATTATAAAAATCTTCTTTTAGATTTTTTTCGTATTTATTTGTTTTTTTTTGCTCAATATAAGAATTTTCGAATTTTACACTTATATTTTGCTAAATAAATTAAAATCAAGGCGTTCTGTAAGAAAATGGCTATAATTGCTCTGCAAGAATTTGTATCGTTATGTTACGCCTTTCGACTCAAACATTTAATTTCCTATTCTTTTCAAAGAATTTTAGATAAACAAAAACCAAAATCACCTATTAAAACCTATAAAAAAATATTTTGGAAGAATTTTTAACACCTTTTTAAAACTATAATTACTTCCTGGAACTGTTTCTCGTAAATTTGTACCTCTTTTTCAGGTCTACAACTTTTGTCTTGTTATTCTTTCCTAGCTTGTGTCATTTTTCTATTCATACTTATTTTTATTTTGCATAGTTTGAACGCAAAATGGAATTTTTTTATTTTAGTTATTTTTTGTGCTTTAAAAATGTCAATTTTGAATTTTCCAGTCAAATAAAAAATTTTGTTATGATTATTGCTTAGGGCTCTCAAAAATTAAGGTTTTTCCTATTTTGAATTTTGCATATGCAATTCGTTAAATTTTGAACAAAAATTATATAAAAAATTTTGAAAATGCTTAAAGTTTTTAAAATTGTATCCAAAATACATTGCTGGCTGACGAACTTGATCCTTCATTTTGAACGCCAAAGCACGATTTAATCTATCCATTTTTTAAAGAGATACCGTGTTTACAGCGAACAGACAGACAGACGAACAGACGCAATCGCCACAACTTGATTTTCAGCTTCTGGAGGTTTGAAAACGTGGAGATCCATTCAAAAATTGTGGTTTTTTTTAGAATAAATAGCCAAACCTTCGTATCACAATTTATGTTATAACTGGCTTACCCTATATAGAATAGAATATCAAATGGCGCCTTCAGCGCTTTTAATACAATTCTAACCTTACAAATAAACAAAACTTTTTTGTCTTTTCACAGAAATATCATCAGGTATGTCGCCCGAAACTAGGGACTTTCTCTCAAATTTTGGAAAGAGTAACGAACACACGAATCATCAAGGTGTGTACATTATTTTTAACAGTAATATTTTTGAAAGTTAGACTTTCGTAAGTTCTCAGTCGGTAAACCTTCTAAGAGATAATGCTTCTTCCACACGAATGACTGGTCAAGTTTAAAATTAACTTACATTTTTCACAGGAACTTTTAGGGAAAATATTTTTTGTTACACTTACATTTTGTATAAAAATATAAAAACAAAGTTAGAGCGCGCCAAACAGGATTTTTTTTCGCAAATATTTATCTACAATAGTGCTGATGTAAAAAAAAGTTTAAACAATCTTTACAAAAATTATATCATTATAGGCTAGGTAAAGATAAACATTGTTAAAAAGGAGGAGGTTTTTAATTTATTTTTTGAAATTGATATACATAAATCAGAAATTTCCACATTACGCCAAAAGACGCGAGCTACGTAACGCTTTCAGCATAACAACGTGAGGTAGAGAAGAATTTCTGAAGAAAGAATTTTAGCTTTTATTTCCATGGCAATTGAGAAGATAAATATACATTTAAAAATGACAGCCAAAAAGCGAGCGCGTATTGCGAGTGTTTCGATGAAAATGTGTACTTAAGGGTCTACAAAGCTTTGAGCAATTTAACCTTTAAATATTCATTCTTAATTACGTAGAAAATTCAGAATGTGAAGATGCATGCAAATACTGGGATCTAAGATAAATTTTTTTGATAAAGTTTTATTCTTGTATTCCAAGTGGAAAGAATAAGTAACCGAGTGCGAATCGCGAAATCCGACAAGTGCGCGCCCTAAGTGCGTTCAAATTTTCGAGAAATTTGAACAATCAATTTTTAATTTCAGTTTATCATTTATTAATGGACAATTCTGCAGCACAGGACAATAGAAGGGAGACCTCGGACTTGATTGCCGGTGCGTGGACAGGAGGAGAAGAGAGTAAGAAACCATTGTCGAAAGGTAAACAGTGGGAGGTCAGAATTCTCTGCTGAGTCTTCTCCTCCGTTCCACTGCCTCGAGCTCAAGATTTCTTCAATCAATCACCCTTTAAATTTCACTTTTACCTAGTAGGCCTTTTGTTTCGGATCGCGTCACCTATAATGATTCAGGAGTGATGGCTAACGGGCCAAAAATATCCAAGGCTATCTTTTCATTAACCTTCCAAGGCGTATGGGGTATTATTGCTCCTGACTTTTGTCTAACTCGAGTTAATTTTTGCCTGTGACATATTGGGCATCTTTTTACGTAGTTAATAGTATCCTGTGCCATGTTGTCCCACGTACGAAATTCTCGTGCTCGCTGTATCGGCTTATTTTCCCCAAAGTATTGTGCAGCCGTGATCCCATGATCGAGTCTTTTGCTTCCGAAAAAGTGTATCATTATTTTCAATTTCATTTTTTCGATACGAGTTATGAGAGGATCTATTGCGTGTAAGCGTACTCTCTTTAATTTTCGATTTTTGCACATTTGACTCTTTTCGTCAAGAAGAGTTAGCTACTTATTCTTTTCGAGGGGGGGGGGGGGCAGAAAGATATAATCTTGTTGCGATAATTGCAGTGATATTCTGCCTTGAGTTTTATAAAGTTTTATCCATAGTTTACCTTCAACCCTTCAAAATTTTATTATTTTCTGTTTTATTCTTCTGTCAGTTAATATATCTCTCGTGAAGTAAAATGTTCAGTTCTTCATCAACGGCATTCGTAATTGTTGATTCTTTCGGCGTTTGGTGCGGCTGTCTCTTCTGGGGTTGGGCTCTCTGCTTTTGCAAGTTCTTCATTGTGAATTGGTAGCACTATGGACAAAGCATCTGCTGCTTTATGATCTTTCCCTTTGCAGTACTCAATCACATAGACATGTTCCTCGAGCTTATGTGGCCTAATGATCTGTTCGAATCCGTAGTTAGTGTGAACTATTTCTTGTAGTCAGGATACCGCAAGACGGGAGAGAAATATAATCCTTTTTTAGAATCTGGAAGGCTTTTCACAGTCTTGCGTCCAAATAAAGTTTACTTTTGTGGCGATACTGGGTCTCTTGAAATTTGTGATAGACTCGAGTTTTTTGGGATTAGGTGTAACTCGATCTTCGGTGATAACATATCCCAAGTTTTCAAGATCGGGTCTCAAGTACTCACATTTATCGGGCTGAATTCAGAGTCCAGAGTGTCTCAGCCTTTCAAAAATGCTGACTAAATTTTGATTATGTTCCTGTAATGAGGATACAAAAACCACTATATCATCGAGGTAAACGAAACAGATCTTGCCAATCAATCCTTTGAACGGAGTATCCAGCATGCATTGGAAGGTGTAAGGGACATTCTTTAACCCAAATGGCACACGTTCGAATTTAAAGTGTCCTTACGATGTAGAGAAAGCTGTGCACTTCTTTGAGTTTTCCTTCATAAGTATCTGTTGGAATCCGGATTTCAGATCAAAAAATGAAAAGAACTTCGCCTTACCCAAATGATCCAAGATTTTATCAATAACTGAGAGTGGATACGCATCTTGATCTATCTTTTCATTCAGCTTGCGAAAGTCCGCTACAATTCTCGTTTTTTTCTTACCAGAAGCATCCGCTTTTTTCGGTACAACCCATAATGGATAATTGTACGGTGAATCGGAATCCTTATTACTTTTTTGGTGTACATTTCCTCAACTTGGCTATTTATTCCTTATTTGTGATACTAGGGGGTTGGTGTAGGCCCTGTTGTTCATGATCTTTTCGTCTTTTAAAACAATTTTATGTAAAGCTTAGTTTGTACATGGTACTGGATCTTTTGAAAGCGAAAAAACATGATGATAATGTATAATAATTTTTTTATTGAGAATTTGTGATCTTCTGTGATATGGAAGAGTCTAGAATTTCCCCTTTGTAGTTAAATTCGTTTGCAGTACTCTTCTGACGTGATGTATTAAATTCTTTCATTTGGTAGCTGAATGGTGATGTAATTATATTTGATTCCGCTTGTTGACAATACTATTGTTTTACCTAAATGATTCGTAATAGGTACTTGGATTTATCTTTTCGTGATTCGGCAGATCGAAGCCATCAAGTAGTGATTTTCTTCCATAATAACGTGTCCATTTTTCTTAATGGTTTAGATTTTTACAATTTTGATACTCGATTCAGGGATGAATATGCTATTGTCAATCAGATCATTATTGTGTCCGTTCAGTTCTAAATACCTGTTGGATAGATTGAAATCATACTTTTATAGAAACGGTATTCCGAGTATTCCATCTTCAGGCGTAGGAAACTCTTCCGGCACTATATAAATAAGATGCTCTTTCTTAAGGTATTTGAAATTAATTACCCGTGTAAATAAATGCCTATGATAGCCCATGTAAAAAATCGATGATCCACTGTCGATTAATAATTTTCCCTCGTCATAATCTGTGCAAGTCTGCTCATATTTCGTACGTGCAGTTCACTCTTTGTGTTGGAAGATTGATGTTTTTGCCTGACTGAAATTTTTTCTTTCGGTAGCACTGGTTTTTTTGTCGCTGAGTGACTTGCAAAAGTTAACAAAGTTATGGTTCGAGATACCAGTCGGCTTATGAAAAGATTTTGGCGGGACATGTGAAGGGGGTCTCCTATCGGCCGCAAGTATAGTGACTTTTCTCGACTGCTTCTTTCCCCTAAACGATACTTCTGCTTCGAGTGCTTCCTACTATGCCTCATTCAGACTCGTGGGTTTTAGGGGTTGGACTTGGATTCCTATTTCTTCCCACTTTCCTCGATTTTCAACGCTAGTTTTCTTTCCGTGGCTTTCTAGTGTTCTGCTTGGAGGGTATATTGCAATTCATTTAGGTGTTGTCGAAATCTCTGATTATAACCTTGCACGTTTTCGGTAGCTTGCTACTGTACTAATGCGCGTAAATCTAATAGCCCTTTTTGCATTTTTGCCCCTTTAAAGGTTCTTCAGTCCTGATTATGTCCTTAGCAGGCTTCGACCTATTTTCTGGATCTTGGACAATACGACTATCTAACGGAATGTGTTCGCGCGTTGGTCTTGTGAAGGGCAACGGAGGACCTGTGTGCCGTTTTCCGGATTTTGGGTGAAGCGATTGTTTGCCGAGATCTGTTCGCGTGGTCGTCTCGTGAGGGACGACGGATAGACCTGTCTTTATTCGTGTGGCGTAGAGAATCGTGCGTTTGGCTGCTATGCAGGAAAGAAAAGCGAAGTATTTTGGAGTAGAATGCAGAGGAATGTGCCGTCATGAATCCCTATTTCTATACTCGTCGTGCGATTCGTCTTCGATCTCGAGCATATTGCTGTGCTTACCAAGTTTTCCTATATCTGCTGCCCTCTTTTTACTATAACTTTCCCGAAGTAGAAGCTTTTCATTCAAAATCGACTGGTTTTTTTTACTATCTAAAGTTTTGCTAAAATTTTGTTAAGGATCTCGGAATGAGAGAGTTGTTCGGTATTTGAAGAAACATTGATAGGCTTAGCCATTATAGAAATATTGATGGAAGTGTTATCACTAAAATGGTCTTCGAAATGGTTACCGCTCTCCTAGTGGAGCATTAGATTTGACTTCGATATATATTAAAATCCAGCGTCACTACAAAAAACCTGTGCGTAAAATACAGAGACGCGTGTGGACCAAAAAAATTACTTCCTCGCCAAGTCGCGGATCACTCCTATCATTAAGAACCAGAAGATACTTATAATTGAATATTCTTCGTCTATGTTGCTATTACTTACAGTGATTGCATTTTGTAGGTTTTCAGTGGTGGTCCTTGTGTTGTACAGCTAAGTAGTCGTGGGCTTTTGTCTCGACGCTATCGACGGTGGCGGCGTGTAGACAGCAATTACAATAGGTGCTTGCTTAGCTAGGTGACGTCTCGCCTTTTCGAGCATTCTGGACCTCAGGACTACCTCTTAGAGTAACTTCGTTCATCCTAATCGTTGATTTGCCCTTGCGCCTTTTCACGATGAAATTAAAATTTGATGACGAATATATGGCAAAAAAAATTTGAAAAATAGAGCTTCATGTATATTAGTACAATCGTTCAATTCCTGAAGGCTTGGACTTCTTGAAGTTCCAGGGCTTCTTTTGATCCCAGCACGGATCTCATAAGGTCAGTGGGATCCTGGTAGGATCGCCAAAATGTGAACGGCGTGGGGTTTCACAATAGAATTTCTCTATTAAAACACAATCACTTATGATCTTCTACTTACGCCAATCACGTAATTAATATTAATTTATTATAGTATTCCGGAGGTTAGGGCTCCATGGAACTAAACATACGGAATAGAGTTTCAGCACATTATTTCTAAGACACGGTCGGAGTAGAACTGACGCGTCGAGCCTAGTCGTTCCATGCAGAGGGCTCATTTCAGGGCTAGTTTAAGGGTAGCAGTGGGGCAAAGGCCCATATAATTTGTTTCATATTTTTATTATGAAAATAATTCTTTTTACTTTTCAAACATATTATTAATAAAAATATTGTAGATCTCAAAAGTGTAATGAAATGCACTTTTCCAAAACTTGCTTTCACTTACAACTACCATACAACTGAAATTTTGTACACAGTGACATAACTGACTTCTTTTGTTCGAACCAACATTCTGCAATAGTATATATTTTAAAACGAACTTTTATTAATTTTACTATACGATACATATTGTAAGTTATCGCATTACTATTCCTAAACCGCGGTTAAAGTAATAAATTTTTCTTCTCTACATTGATTAATAAAATCTAAATATCACAATACTCCGATCTTGAAGTCTGTACAAACAAAGCGATAACTATTTTGGTATATATTATATAATATAATTATACTTAACTCTAGAAAAGAATATAATACTATAATACATTTTAAATTTTTAAAACTTTTTTAAGCTTTCCAAAATGGTCAATTTTATTGTCATCTTCTCCGTCTTAATGACTCGAAATGAGGACGCCCTTTACAAAAGAAGACATATAGAATAGTTTCGCAAATTGGACGGGAGGGTCGAAATTTCCATCAAATCGAAGCAGTCGGGCCTGCCCATTTCGTCCAGGCGGCCTATAAAAAGGGTGATTTCACGCAGAAAATGCTAACTGAATTCGGCTTCAAGTATTTGTAGTGTAATCATGTAGAACAAAAGACCATATGTTTGAAACCAACAGTTCAGAAGCAAATCTACAAAATGGCGGATAGCACGTTAAGATTTTTTCATTTGTTTACTCAGAAAAAAATAGGAATCGTCCGGAACTGCCGTTTTTCAATGTTTAATTACTTTTTCAATTATCCAATAAAAGTTTTGAACTTTCAGAAAATATGCCCCTTGCGACTGTTAATTTATTTAATTTTAAAATTAGTTAATTCAGTTATTAAAAAGTAAACTATTTTTTAACGGAATTTCCAAACGTTTGGCCCATAATACATCAACTAAGATGGGTGATTTTCGTGAAAAAGACTTTTACTATCAAGTACACTTAGCGGCAAACGACGTTTGATCACTAAATTGCATAAAAGTGAATTCAAAAATACGATATATTTTCATAATAAGTAAATGAAATAACTCCGTCAATTTTCACTTCATGGAAGCGGGAGCGAGAAGGGGGAATTATTTTTTCATTTAACAGTTACTAACACTGCCATTTTAAAAATGCTAGGCTAAAATGCACATCAAGTACAAAAACTTTGTTGATCCTGGTGACTAATTATGGACTAAGGGGTGACGCAGTCTGTGGTGGTGAAGTGGGGGAAGCGCCACTTTTTTCCAAGTAAACAAATTTACGTCATTATTTTTGTCATTTTGTAGATATTTCCAAAATCCACATTTTAAACTTAACTTTTTTTCTTTCAGACATATAGGTTCATTGCAATAAAGAAAAAATCTGCTTTTGCTGTCATCAATTCAATACAAAAATCGAAATTAAAATTTTAGGTAGACTTTTCTGCACAGAATTTCATAGGACGCCTGCACTAGACTTCTACGAAATAATTATATATTTCCTTTCAGGATTTGGTGCCGCAGTTTAACCAAAAGGAGTTCATGATATACCAATGCCACTTTAAGAAATAATGAAAATGTAAAAACATTTAATTCTCTTTTCCTTCTTGTAGAGTTAAGTTCAAACTTCGAGAGTTTACCCAATGGCCACCCCATTCCTGTTATTTCTCGTTACGGACCATCTTCTTCTGACCGACCTGATTCTCGTGACAGAATTCTTTCGTCTGTCAGACCTTATTCTCCGGACACGCAGTCTTCTCCTACCTGGACCCCAATTCGTGCCAGATCCAGATCTCCTGCTGCAAGATGCAATGTACCTACCAGGCTTCCTTCTTCTGATGGATCTGGATATGATCTAAAAGAACTTGAATTTATTCGGCTTACGCCTAATAAGAATCCGAACCGGCTATTCATGCTTCGAAGATACATTTTTCCTGCTAATAAGAAATTACATTTAGCCATAGGAACTAATGAGTTTGTGTCTATTAGAAATGAAGAACAAATTGTATTATCAACATTTGATGGTGACGTCTTTGCCATATTGGAAAGTAGAGATATTCTTGCTGGATTTTATAGCGGTAGCGGCAGAAGACGTATGAAAATACACATGGAAAGTGGCGTAGTTACCCCATTGACTCGAGATGAAATCAAGGAAGCTCGAGTAGGACCCTACTACCCAATCTCATCTTGTTTTGAAATAAAAAATATCAACCCTCGTGTAAACCACAATCCTCCATATCAGTAACTTAATTTAAAACAACGTAAATCTAAAATATAATATATTTATATATTTTTATATATTTTTATATATTA
>NC_046661.1:136865358-136872802 GCF_010883055.1 Belonocnema kinseyi
TTATTTATATTTATAATATATTTATATATTTATATTATATTTTTGAGCGACCTACCACAAAAATCTAATTACTGCCTCCCAAAAATCACAAACTTCGTTAGGAATAGTACATGTTCCTCAATTATAAACTTATTTTAGATTCTAAGCAAACCAAATTTTATAGGCTTCAATATGTACGAATAAAAATTATTATCGGTTTACAATGAGTCAAATATAACAGCATTCTGCTCCCATTTTTAAAGTTCCTTGGCATTTTTTTATCATGTTTTTGGTTTTCTTCTGGCAGTGATGTTGCAGTCGGCTGGAGCCGAGACTTCGATCACGAACATGATTCGTTTCTTAAAGTCCTAGGGAACAATGTCAAGCCTTTAGTGTAGTGTGTACTGTTTATTAAATTTTGAAAGGTATAAAATATTTTATGTCTATGATGTTGCTGATGATGAATCTCAAGTCAGATTTTCAAGATTAAAAATGGCCTATCCAATATGGATGCTCAACCGATAAAAAATTTTATAAATCTTGATCAATAGGGCTTCATAAATGAAAGTTTGTATAAGGGGAATTTTAGGGTAGTTGAATATGAATCTTGAGTCAGATTTGCATAATTGGAAGTGGCCGATCCAATATGATGGACGCAAAACTTGTGAAATTGACACATTATTGTAAAAATGAGTACCTAGAGGTTATTTGAGACTCGTATTCCGATCCCTGAATTAAATGTAGAAAATTGAAAGTGGCTGCACCAATATGGCGGACAAAAAATTGAAAACTTCACAAATGTTTGTAAACGTCAGTACCTCGAGTTTGCTTAGGGCTCTTATTCCGAATTTAGGTCAGATTTTCTTAATTCAAAATGGCCGATGACAAATTCGAGAGAAAATGTTGAAAAGGCTTATAAATGCTGATAAAAAAGGTCTTTTTACTGTTATAAAATAATTTTTTGTTTAGGTTGTACATTGACACGCGATTTATTCATTACTAGGTGTGAAGAAATAATCATTAATTATATACTGTATAGGTTTCTTCACCAGATTTTGATCGTGAAAACAATTATCCAAGCATGCAAATGTAATCATAAAAAAGAAAGGTCGTAAGCACATCACTTTCCTTTAGCAACTTTATATCGTACAAAAACAAAGAATTTCTCACTCTTTTCCGTCACTGTGGCAAATATCTAAAAACTGCATCTGAAAATTTTGCGAAAAATTCAACGAATAGTGATACTTCAATATTATTTGTATTATACAAACCTCTTAACATTACATCTTGAGCTGGGGAATTATTTTGGTGGAATAATCGACCATATTCTTTAAGATAATGCAGGCTCATCCAATCATTATTAGTTAAATGTTTAGAATATCATGAAAGAATAGTTTTTTTATGTTGCTTTATTTTGAATAAATTTCTAATCATTATTAGTGCACTGTAGTTCAACTCTATTATATTTATTCTGTACCTCGGCCCGGGATTTCTCATTCAGATATTGCAAAATAAAATATAAATGTTATTTATCATGATTATTTTGATATTTGTTCTTAATTTTGCATTAAATTTTGCTACCCTAAAGATTCATTTCTTGTTTTTATAATTCAAAAAAGTACGCATCCTGTAAAAAACAATTTCGTTATTGAACATTTGATTGCAACTTGTTTCGTTTTTTCACAAATTTAATTTTTTATTTTTAATGTTTTTTTGACGATTTGAACCAAACATGCATCCTAGTGTAAAGTAGTTATAAAAAAATTCGGAGATATAATTTAAGCGAACAATTTTGTTAAATAAAACGTAATTGTTAGTTGTTTCGTTTTCCATAAAATTAGTTATTTTATTTTTTATGTATTTTTATAACAAATTTTTATATATTTCTCGATTGAATAACTTTAGTCTTTTCATTTTTTTTTTCTAACGTGTGGTTTTCTTGAAAAAAAATTTTTTCTGATGCTATTTTTTACGATTATAACAAAGACTACGAGTTCTATCAAAAAATTATTGATGAGAAATTTGTATATCTTTTTTCGGTGGGCAACTTTTGCCTGTTTATTTTTTTATAGCTTGTGTCGTTTGTCCAGAAATTCGATTTTTAATGTTTTTTTACGAATAAAACCAAAACAACGCATTCTATCACAAAATTGATTAATAAACAATTTGCAGATCTTTTTTAGATGCACCAATCTCGTGCATTCCTCTTTTTTTTGTATCTTGCATATTTTGACTGCAAATTGGAATTTTTTACATTATTTTTTTGTGCGATCAAAATTTAAATGTTTTATTTTTCGGAAAAATTCAAAAAGGTGTTATGAAAATCTTATAAAGTGTTTAAGAAGCAACGTTTTTCTATTTTCGAATTTTTTCTATATCGTGCGTTATTTGGCTTAACATTTTCATATTCTTTTATGGTTTTGAATTTTGTAAATGATATAACTCTGGTAATTTTTTTTATCGAAGAAAGTCAGTTCGATAAATTATTCCTCTCTTTCAGTACTAAAAATAGTCACACACAGAACGTTTTAATTTAAAGAAAATAGTCTTAACAACTTTGAAAATGCTCTAGCTTTTTAAATTTGTATCCAAAATGGCTGGCTAACGAACTTGACCGTCAGTTTGGGACCCTTAAAGCCAATCAATCAATAAATTATTTCAAAAGTTATTAACGTAGATATTTCATTAAAAAGTTGGGCATGGTCAATTTTTAGGAATGTATAACCAACGGACTTTATCCGAAAAGTTATTCTACGACGACCGAAAGTTCCAGTCGGAGGGACATATTACTTTAATGATTGATGATATTTTAACCATTTTTCGGGGATATAAAAGTACGTGATTTAGTCATAGCGGTTCTTTTTTGAGGAATATTTCAGAATGATGCAGAAATCGCCAATTACTCGAAGAGGTTTGTACTTCGTAAATCAAGTGGACAGTGTGACTGCTGTAATGTCGTGCTTGTTGGATGGGAAGCTAAAACGTCAAAAATAATGTAAATAACAATTATCTTAGGCGGATTTAAACCTAATACCTTCCGAGGACGGCTCCGTCACAGAGACATGGGTACTTGTACCATTTCACACGCCTGGCGGTCTTTACTGGCCGCCGTATTTATTAAATAGATTTTTACCTAAAAAAAGCATGCAATCTTAAAATACACATACACACAGGAAATAAGTTATCGGGTACGCGGATTGAAAGATTAAATTATCAGTATTTTTGTTTGTTAAGAAGAAATCGTTTTAATCTTTAAAAACACATAATAATTTGAGTTAATTAAAAATATTAGCTCAAACAATAAACAAACATAAATACTAATTAGAATGATAACTATCATTTTTAAAAGTATCAGTTTACAAGCTTAACGAACAGTTTTAATTGTAAACAGCTAAAAGCGTCCCAGAGGATGCTCGACCCATTAAACACAATTGAAACCTTTTTACCGAAATTATTATTTAAAAATAAGCACCAGGACCATAACTTACTCGAAGAGTCCGGCATATGTCATTGAGGATCCTCTCCAAATCTCGAGCGGTGAATTTAGCTTCCATTTTCGAATATTTACTGCCGGGAATGAAACTGCGTTTTTCTCGAGTGTTAAAAACCAAATGAATTCCGGAGTCCTCGAGCAGGTCAAGTGACCGGACAGGTATATTACTGCGCACGCGCGAGAGATCCGAAGTAACCAATCTGCCGCGCATTTGTCCTTCCAAACCTTCGACTTTCAGCGGCAAACTAAATTATGAGAAGAAAAGGAATTTCCCAGCGGGATCGCCAATTCAGTGAGTATCTCATATGACGTCACCCAGAGAGCGGGATATGCCATTGAACCCTATCAAAGGGGAGCTGCCGTGCGAAGCAGATATCCGGAATTTTACGGCGGAGCCAAACCTGAACGGAAATGACTTTCGATTCACAAATCTGTAGATCGGCATGTCCGATTCTCAAATCTGTAGATCGACACGTTAGATTCGTGAAATTGCAGATCGGCACGATGTTTGCCAATTATAAATTATAAGTGGTTTACTTAACTGAAGTATAAATTGTTCGTCCCACTTTAAGGATATACTCCAGCAAGTAGGAAAAGAAGAACGGTTTGGAGAGTCCCGATTTACTGTGAAGGCGATTAAGGTTACCCCCGAAGCTCTCAGTAAGGTGGAACTCCAGTGTATTTAATACACCTAGTCCGACACTTTAGGTTACAGTATGCCTGACTATTTACGAAATCATTCACTTGTACCCTACATGGTGTGCATTATGAGATGAGTAATAGGTTGATTATGAATCTTCAAACTTAGATTATATTTCTTTCTGCACCTGTTTATAGTTATCATTCCTATACCAGATTTAGGTTTATAATCATTAATCAGTCCATCGGCTTTATAAGTAAGAATTTTTTGCCGAAAAACTGTGCAAGAAAGTATAAATATCTCGGCGCTGCCATGTTTGTCTCGGGACATCAAAAGATGGCGTACCTTCCCCCTTATTGCGTCAACCCCGCAATTACATGCCTAGTCCCGTGTTTCCAGTGTCCATGATATGATACTATAATTAATTTCCTGTCAGCGATAAAATTCCATGTTTGGTTTATACATTACCCGACAATCGTTATATTATTGGTTACCATCGGATCTTTTATCCACCCATGATATCCTTTTATAATTATTGTGGGTTCTACCTCATCATCAGTTGTGCATTTATCACAATTAGACGAGACCCCCTAAGCCTCAATGCATTTTCGTGGGACAAAGATTCCCAGTGGGCACAAAATTTAGCGACGCCTGTACGACATCGTTACGACATCCTTACGACAACTTCATGATATTCTATGTCCATGTCGTTTCGGTGTCTTTACGATATCGTAAAAACATCTTCAGATCATACGACTTATTTACGATATCTTAAAGATACCTTAACGACATGGACATAGGATTTCGTAAAGTTTTCGTAAAGATGTCGTAACGATGTCGTAAAGACGTCACCAAACTTCGTGTCCACTGGGTTGTTATTGACTTGGGTTATGAAGTACCTCTAAATTTCTGGTGGGGGAAGTACCGGCAAATTCTAATAATCCACAGCTACTTACAGTGATTATCACTTACAACAGACTCGCTCTCATTTTTGAACGCGCAAGTCAGGTATTAGCGAGAAACTGTTCAAAATTCAAAATCTCTTATCTTAAATTTAACTCTTGATTATGCCACAATTAAGTACTTGGAAGACCAATTCTTTCGAATGAACTTCTAAAATGAATAAAAAAATTCTAAACGGGTTTAAAAGAAATACTCAGCGAGTTTCAGTTAAAATCGAGAAAAAAATATTTATTATAGGGATTTAATACAATTGAATCTAGTGAAGATTTTACTTGTTTTCCATTTAAATTGCTCAAGCAAGAACGAGGAAGCACAACACGAGCTTTTCGAGCAATTTTGATGAAATAACTACATTTTTTGGTGACATGCCACGATTGAGGCATCCATTTTGAGATTAGGATTGATTTCTTGTACAAAAAACTACACGGCATCAGAAAGTACACTTCATAACGATTTTCTTTGTGTGCGCTAAATGATTTGTCTCTCAAAAGAAAGAAGAGCAAAATTGTTTTAAAATGGGATATTAGTTAAGAATGACTGGGTATTCTTAAATTATCGATAAATGCTTTTTTTTTTAACCTTTAAAAATTCTAAATAATATACTGAAACCAAAAATAAATAAGAAACGCCCTTATGTAGATACAAGATACCTGTGTATTGAGGTGTTTTGTTCTGATTTATAAAAGAATTTAACATGAGAGGAAATATATTTGCACAACGAAATTCATCCTAAAATCTTGCATACATTTAAATTTAAAAATTTTGTTATTGTTAAAATAGGGCACCCTACCATCTGTCATCCATCAGGTGTATATGGGCAGGAAGAATATTTTGCGGAGCGACTAGTTTGTAGAACATATTATTCACAGGATCCTCTTCCAATATTGGTACAGTCACGTTGGCAATATCACCGTCTATGCGTGCTTTAACTTTTCCCAATCTATTACTGAGATCTGCTCTATAAGCCAAAATTGGGTGCAAATTTCCACTCATAATTATTCCAATGATGTACTCTTGATTCATTTTCTTCTCTATTCCTACATTCCAAAAGCCTCTCATTAAACCTCTTTGCATCTGTAGCCCTATGCAATGGTGAACATAAAGCTCAATGGGAAGAGGATGAGTTTTAGAATATTTATGTCGTCCAAATAATAATTCTGTAAGAAGTAGGCCATTATTATTACATTAATTCATTAAATAATATTTGTTATTTTACAAAAAAAACTAATAGGGTTGTTGCATACACTTTGGATAACATATTTTGTTTGATATTGCTCAAATTTTCAAAATATTAGTACATTTGAAAAAATGTTTGAATACTTCACTTCTGAAGGAAAACAAATATAAAAAAAGTATCGAAAAACCCATGCAAATATCTCTGTGATCTTGAGAAGCCACATTCTGCAAAACTCTGAACAAAGAATAATAATGTGTAGGAGCTCCATAGAGTTACATATTATCCAGCTGACATCTGGCCAAAAAATGTACAGTAAAACCTCGATAATTGGAACCTCTATAATTCGAATTTTCGCTAATTCGAACTTTTTTTTGGCCCCGGCTGTAACCTGATGTTTCCCATGTTAATAGTTCTCGATAATTCGAAGAAAATTGTATGCCCTGCCGTGATGATAACCTCTATAATTTGAAGTACAGAAAGTAAAACTCGAAATTCGAAGTGAGAAAGGAAAACTCATTCGATGTGTCGAGAAAGGATTTAAAAGGAAGAAGGACATTGCTGCAGATTTCAAGATTCCAGCCAACTCTCTGACTTCCATCATTAAGAACAAGGAGAAGATTTTGGCTGCTGGTGAAAATTCTTATTTCCAACCGAATCGGAAACCCATGAAGACATCTCATTTTCCATTGTTGGAAATATCGATGGTGGAATGAATGAAATCTGCTCGGAACCCGAATATTCCCTTAGCTGGTCCTATAGTACTAGAAAAAGCTGAATTCTTTGCAGCTCACTCAGGATACAAAGACTTCAAAGCTAGCTCTTGGTGGTTAGAAAAGTTTAAGAATAGGAATGGAATAATCTATAGGACATTAAATGGCGAAAGTGCTTCTATTTCCGAAGAAGACTGCAAAAAGTTTCTCACCGACATTTTGCCCAGCTTGTTAGAAGTTTATGCAATAGAAGATATATTCAATGCAGATGAAACAGGTCTTTTTTCAAATGTTTACCAGATAAAACTGACATTTAAGGGCGACACTTGTCATGGTGGTGAAAAAAGCAAAGATCGTGTTACTGTCATGGCCTGCGCTAATACGAGGGTGGATTGATAAGTTTCCGGCCTGGCCAAGAAAAACAACGTTTTTAAGAATTTTTTTTTTTATTTCTCAACATAATCTCCTCCAAGGCTGATACA
>NC_046661.1:136872902-136881562 GCF_010883055.1 Belonocnema kinseyi
AGCTATCTAAGGATGGTACTATAGAACGCCACCTCAAGGTAGGCCTAGTGGCGCCATCTCTTGGTCAGGCCGGAAACTTATCAATCCACCCTCGTATGTCTGGTAAAGAAAAACTAGAGTTGCTGGTAATAGGCAAATCTAAGAATCCACAGTGTTTTAAGAGAGTTAAGTCTTTACCAGTGCTTTACGAGAGCAATAAAAAAGCTTGGATGACTAGTTCCGTATATGAAGACTGACAAGTTTCAAAGAGAAAATCGGAAAGTTCTCATACTTATGGATAATTGTCCGGCTTATCCGAAAGTTTTAATTCAAATTTTGAAAGCCATAAAGGTGGTTTTTTTAAAACCAAATTTAACGGTTAAATTGCAACCAATGGATCAAGAAATCATTAGGAACCTTAAAGTGAATTACCGGCGGAGAATTATAAAAAGATTGCTCAAGGCTTCGGATGAGAAAATGGGGTTGACTGATTTGAATTTATTGGATGCTATTTTCGATTTGACCAAAGCGTTTATACTCTTATGTTCGATAATTCGAATTTTCGATAATTCGAAGTTTTTCTCGGTCCCGGAGCACTTGCCATACATCTCAAATCCCGGTTTTAGTAATATTCTAAGCATTTTTAACAACTTAATGGGCCTTTCTTCATACCATCTGAGCACATTTTAACTAATGAGCGTAAAAATAGGTTATGCTTAATCGAATCACTACAGGCTAAATCACTAAATCAGAATGCCTTATTTTCCCGCCAAAAAATTTAATTCAATTATTTACAGCGTAGAAAAACCATTCAAACTTTGTTTTAAAACTTTTTTAATGCTCATTTCAGTTCCAAAGGAAAAACATATATTTGAAAATATGCAGCAAACCCATTGATAGATAGGGTCCGAAAAGATTATTTTAATTTGAACGATTTCGAAAAACAAAAGACTTCATATGTTATCGTTTTAACCCGAATTCAGTTAAAATTAGTTTTATCTACACTGTTAAAAATTTCTGTCGGAAACTTCCACTACATGTATTGGAAGTTTATTTCCGAAGCATAAGGTAACGCTACAAAACAAAATGTTGTAGTTTACAAATTCTAGCATTGGTATAGTACCTCATATGTTTTGGAATTTTACAATACAAGTCCAGTATCTAGGGACACTTCTGTATCACACTTACTACTGGTTATGTCGATATTCTGGCGGAGCCAAAACTTTTGTTAATATATAATATATATCAAGCGTATTTAAGAAATTCAAGGAATTCACGGATTTTATGAAATTCCAAAAATTCATGCAATTTATGGAATTTACGGAATATAAGGAATTCACGGAATTAATGGAATTCAAGCAATTCATGGAATTTAAGGAAATCGTGGAATTCACGGAACTCACGCAATCCATTGAGTTCACTGAATTTACGAAATTCAGAGAATTTTAAGAATTCAAAAAATTTAATGAATTCGCAGAATTTAAGATGTTCACAGAATTAATAGAATTCACGAAATTTAACAAATTCATAAAATTCATGAATCTCACGCAATTCATTGAGTTCATGGAAATCACGAAAATTAAAGAATTAACGAAATCCAAAGAGTTAATGGAATTCACGGAATTCACGGAATTCTCGAGATTCTCAGAATTAACCAGATTTAGAGAAGTCACGGGATTATAGGAATTCAAGAAATTCAAAAAATTCACAGAATTTAACGAATTCTATTAAATCCATGAAATCCGAGAATTCCATAAACTCCGCGAAATACGTAAATTCTATGAGTTCGGTGAATACCACAAATCCAATGAATTCCTTACCTTAAGTGAATTGCTTGAATTCCATGAGTTCCTTCAATCCCTTTAATTCCTCAATACCATGAATTCCTTAAATTATACAGATGACGTAAATCCCGTAAATTTCTTGGATTCCTTTAATTTTACGAATTCCATAAATTCCATAAATTCCATAAATTTAGCGAATTTTGTGAATTCCGTGAATACATTTATTCCGTGAATTTCATAAATTCAATACATTCCGTAAACTCCATGAATTTCGTGAATACCGTGAATTTAATAAATTCGATAAATTCCATAAATTCGATGATTTCCACGAACTTCGCAAATCCAGTGAATTCCGTGATTTCAGTAAATTTCTAGAATTCTGATAGTTCTTTGAATTCCATAAATTCAGTGCATTTTTTCAATTTCCTGATATTCTTAAATTTCGCCAATATTCTGTGAATTCCACAATTTCTGTGAATGCCACAAATTTCGTGAATTTCTTGATTCCGTGAATTCCGCGAATTACATGAATTCCGTAAATTTATTGAATTCGCTTAATTCCTTGAATTCGATTGATTACGTAAATTCCTTGTGCACAATTTTCGGCTGGCAAAAACTGTAATGCATAAAATGAAATACCTGACGATGACGTTACGATTTGCATAACTTACAATACATGTATTGCAATTTCCTATTTCCAGTACCATGTTTGCAATTTGATCCTATTCTTGTATTGTAGAAGTGATATAGAAGTGTTGTAGATTTCCAAACATTTTTAATAGTCATTACTCAAAACTAGTTTTACCTAGTAAAGACGCGAAGTAAGAATGTCCGGTTGCAAATTCAGTATTTCGGGTCATATCATATCTTATGGTTAAACTTTTTGCTAAAAGTCGATCAAAAATTGACCCTAAAAACTGTTTCAATCAAAATTTGCCGCTGTACAAGCGAAATCCCAGCGAATTTTTGCGTCGATTTATAACTGCGGATGAGAAAGGAATTATCTTTATCGATTACCTGGACAAGGGTAAAACCATCACAGGTCAATGCTACGCAGAGTTATTGTAACGTTTAAAGGACGAAGTGAAAAATAAACGACCTCACTTGGCGAAGAAAAAATCTTGTTTCACCATGACAACGCACCTCCCCATAGGTCGGTCGTTGTGATGGCTGAAATCAACGAATTGAAGTTGGAATTGTTCCCCCATCAACCATATTCACCATATTTAGCCCCGAGCGACTATCATTTGTTCCCTACTCTTAAACAATGGCTCGGAGGTAAAAAATTTCAGAGCAACGAGGAAGTCATCAATGCTGTAAGTGAGTATTTTGAGGGAGTTGACGAATCGTTCTATAAAAATGCCATCACTGCATTAGATCACCGTTATGAGATATGGCTGTACGATATATAGTCTTAAGGGAGATTATATGAGATTAATATTTCGTGTTATGTCCAAATTTGTTAATGATGTAATTGTGTAGCGAAGAAAAATAAATTAATTGACTTTGATCATTTAAATTTAAATTAGATATTTTTGGAAAGCTCTACTACTTACATAAAAAAATGTTAAATTACTAAAAAAAATTGCAAAACATTTTTGGAAAAATATGCGAACTGTCAAATAAAGGAAGTGACCTAGCAAGAATTTCACAGGACAATAAGTGATTTAGAATTGTTATGTACTACACAGGATACTGAACCCGAAAGATCAGAAGTTGAAGAACTTTATTATAGATTTGTCATATTAGGAAGTCATTGTCTGAATCAAGGGTCGTACAAATCAGCTAGATGTACAAAGCGCACGTTTTGCGCAACTTGAAAATGAACTCAAGTATATCAACTTTACAATCCTGTTGAAACATTATGAATCGGTCATCAGTCACCGCTATCATTGCTCAACCATTAGAGTATCGAGAGACTAATAAAGGCTCTGCAAGCAACGAATATTCAACTTCATGGATTTTCAGACACCAGTATGAAAGCATATGAAGTCTGCAACTATTTAAAAGTGACAGCAGGAGAAAAATGTAATTCTATCTTGGTCTGTGCGAAGCTCAAGGTGACACCAATCAAAATTGTGTCTTTGCCCAGGTTCAAGTTATGCGGTGCGCACCTGTTAACTAAACTGTACAAAACGGTACAGACACCACTAAAAATAACGATTGAATCAAAAATATTCTGGAGTGACTCAATGATCGTCTTAGAGTGGATTTGATTCTTTCCTTTCGTCGAGAAAACTTCGAAGCAAATAGAGTGGAAGAAATCCAAGAGTTAACAAAAGCCACAGACTGGTTTCAAGTTCCTACAAAAGAGAATTCAGCAGACTTTATTTCCAGGGGGCAACTTCCGCAGCAATTCTTAAGTAAGGAGATGTGGAAAAGAGGACCGGACTGGCTGATGCAGAGCAAGGAGAAATGGTTAAGTGGCGAAATTGAGATCAAGGACAACAGTGCGGGCTACTATCGAACAAGTATGTTATCAGGCTACTTGGTGAATTATACCAATCTTGGAAAAAAGGTATCTCTCGTCCAGCGAGAAGAATTCAACGAGGAGATCGAAAAGCTGTCAATAAACGCAGAACAGGAAATACCATGCAAAAATGTTTCAAGCGGGAATAAAATCTACATTATACGTGATTCGAAAAAAGTAATGGATCATAGACGGTAAAGTTGTGGTTAAAAGAATGATGCATGCATGTGCCACATATTTCATGAAAAAACTACACTTTTTTTGAGTAAGGAAGATATTGAATGATATTTTTCATTACCAAGGACTCCTCATTTTTGAGGTATCTGGGAGCGGCTGTGAAGTTCTTAAAACATCATATGAGGCCAACGTTGTGCAATACTTTGTTTAGTCCTTGAAGAATTGTGCACTTGTTTTAGTGAGATCGAAGCAATTTTAAATTCTAGATCACTTACTGCTATGTCATCAGATACGAAAAATGTTGAAGTTTTAACTGCAGGCAATATTTTAATAGGCCAATCATTTATGAGCCTGCCTGTACTTGATTATTCAATAATTAAAATAAATATAATGTCCGCATGACAGCATCTGCAAAAGCTTAGACATGATTTGTGGAAACTTTGGCTTAATGAATATTCAACAGAATTAAATAACAGAAATTAAACATTTGAACTCTGAATCCTTTAGTTTTTCCGCGCGTGAAGAAAATTTACAAATCGAAGGAAATTTTCAAGACTGGATTTTGCACGCAAACGTATTTTATATATTAAAATATCTTGGTAATCAATGTTTAGAATTTCAAGGAAAATTTGATACATTGCACGATCCGAATAATGGACATGTTTAGAAATTATTGAAATGGTTGCCAACACAGAAAAAAGAAAGTGTTAATGAAGCACCAATATCAGGGTACAATATACCTGCAACCAAAATTACTCATGCGGTGTGAATGCTGCACCGCAATGTAGGGTACAGATTTTCAATCACTTGGGGTACGAAGTGTCCATCACTTGGGGTACAAAGTACCTACTACTTTGGGTACGACGTATCCGCTTCTTGTGGTACGAAATGAAAAACGTCATTCAATGCATAATCTATGCGTTCGTAACTTCTTAAATACTTTTTAAGATTTAAAAGGGCCATATCTAAATGCATTATTTATTATTTTGACAGCTTTGCTAATTGTACGTCATGGTCATTAAAGTTTAGCAGGTGCGTTATACGCACCTTGTAAAATTGAGCTATTATGTATTTCAGATTAGGTGGGGATATCTGATTGTAGTAGGATAGAATGGCGAAAGAACCTAGCTAACACGAACCTTCTGGATGCATGGGTCAAGGTCCCTCCATGACCGATGTCCAGTTTTGGAATCGGAACGCGAAATACATACGGCCCGCACAGCTACCAAGAAAAAGCGCTCTATTGGTATGGTAGCCTGCGAACGATTATTCATTGAATTTCTCACTCAATGTGACCACCTCCCTGAGCCATCCCAGATAGCAATTGGTGCGCGCACGAAATGCATGCAAGAATGCACCCGTCCTGCCAGCACTTTGTGAACGCGCACTTAGTGCGTGCACACTGCGTTGCCAATCGCAGGCATGCCTACAGTCACCCGGAGACGAAAATGCGCGACGCGCACATGCGCGCACTATGAATGCACTTGGCAATCTGCTGAAGTGAGTGATATAAATCAATAATTATTAGCTAATATAGACAAGAATTTTGAATTCAAAGTTCAAAAAATTGCAAAGAATCATGTTTGATAAAATAATTGTGTGGACAACCCGAAGATATAAAAAGAAAATAAAAGTTTAACTTTATATTATGTTTCTTATGTATGGCTTTGTTTTTTATTAATTAGTTGGAAAGGTTCATAGGCCTCATTTCTGCAATGAACTGTAAATCCATATATACTATCTCTTTCAAAGAAAATTACAAATTTTCATTCACGTAAATTTTATTAGAAATACACAGCAATCACTACTGCGCATGCGCGATATATCTGCGTTCTCCTACCACCAGTGCTGCGACGCCTGTCGGCGCACTCTCGTCGTTGGCGCAAGACGCTTATTCGCTCCAGTCGTGTATCGTGTGTGCTTCGGTTGTTGTTATTGTTGTATTGTTGTGTGCATTGATTGTGTTACTTTGTGTATTTTTATCCCTGATTGTTATTGTAATCCAGGGAAAAGTGCAAGAAGGACTATTCGACAGGAATTGTATACTACAAAATCTCGTCTAAAAGAAAGTGTGGTAAGTGTGTTTGGTTTTTGTTTGTATACACACGCGCAGTTACAATATAACCTAAAATTCGAGCGAGTTAGGCTGCGAATCGCCAGTTCCGAGATAATCGATCAAAAATGCTGACACTAGACTGTTACAGATTTTAAAAATTAGTTTATCGATAGCGATTAAAAGTAGAAATTTTAATTTCGTCCAAAAATAAAAATATGATATCGAGATATGGGAATGCAGAATGTAGTGGCTAAAACATTTCCTTTATAGCGTATAAAAAAGGTTCTAGCTGCTGGAAATCATACGAGAAGTAAAACACACTGTTAAATAATTAAGAAAAATTGAAAAAACATAAGTTTTTTGGCAAATATTTTCTTTCCAATACATCCGAAGTCCTAAGTACCTTTACAAACATAAAATTGTAGCCTTCTGAGGTCATTTTGTATTGAATAATTTTTTATTTTGCTTAACAAATCGAATATGATTCCACTGAAAACAGATAACATATTTTTCCATGTTTCGTTCTCTAGAAACCAGAAGTTACAAAAAAAAAGATATTTTATAAAATTCAATAAAAAAGACCCATTTTCAGAAGCCCATAATTTCGGACTTATCAAAGCTAGTGAACTGATTTTTCAATTTACTCGAAATTATCTCTGCTTTCATTTATTTTTTAGCAACTTTCATCATCTATGTGTAAAAAAAAGTCATGTCCCGAAATCTATAATTTGTGAAGTAAAACAAAAAATTATTTACTAGAAAACGACTTCCGCAGGCTATAACTCCCGAACTTTCAGAGGTAGAAGAATAAAGTTTCTTTACTTTAATTTTTGTAAAGATACTTAGGACTTCGAATGTTTTGGAAACGCAATATTTGCAACGAACTTATGTTTTTCCAATTGTTCATAATTATGGAACGGTTTTACTTCTCGCAAGATTTCCAGCATGTACAGCCTTTATTATACGCTAAACGTTATATGTTCTCAGCCAATACAATTTCATTTTAACTTATTTGCAGGAACAATTTATTTATTTTTGGGCTCAAAATGATTGTGCTAGATCACCGAAGTCTAATAAAAAGAAAACATGTAGGTTCAGGCACAATTTTAATTTTATCACTGTATGACAAAAGAAAAAATTGTCTAAAACCTGATGCGTATTTGAATGTTGTTCTTTTGCTTTTAAAAAAACCCAATTTTTTTTATTTATACCTCAATAACTGTTGAGTTAATTGAGATATTTGCTATTTTCGATTTGATTCTAATAGCATTCATCGTCTTCTTTCAAGATCTGCCGGAAAATTGAAACAAAGTTTTTCTGAAAAAATTAAAAATCTATTTTCGCAAAAACTACTTTAAATTTTTTGGCCAATTTTTTTGAACTCGTACTTTGGCAATGAAGATATCTCGTAAGATTGATGCTTTCTAAACAACTTCTGTAGCCAAGATAATAATTCTTTTTTCTTTCAATCGAAATTTTATAGTTTTTCTTGGAAACAATCGCAGATACAAAAAAATGTAAAAAAATAAGTTTGCACGTGTCAAAATGTTCTTAGGGGGGAATGAACTTTTCCGGCTGCTCTAAGGGTTTAGCCTGCATATTGTTGATAAGGTGCGTTTTTTCGATTAGCAAAAACTTTTAAAAAATATTCACAAGAAAAAAGAAGGGGGGGGGAGGTTCTAGAAAATATTTTTAATTTTTTCTTCAAGTTTTAAAACCATGAAAAATAAATTTTTGTAGGAGAAACCCACCTTTCTTATTTTTCAACATTGATTTCTTAAATTTCTACTAATAGAAGACAGCCTTATTATCGGCAGCATGTGGACTAAATCATTTCTAAGGCCGGGCAAATTCTTTTTCCCCTAAAATTTAATTTTTTAAGTTTTTTAGTAAACTATGAAAGATATCGTAAAAGAACAAGAAACATTTTTCATGGAAATCTTGAGACGTGCAAACTTATATCTTAAAATTTTTCTATATCTGTCACTGATCCCAAGAAGAAGTAGAAAATTCCATTGAACATAAATTTTTAAAAAAACTACTTCGCCAAATTTTCACAGTGAATAAATAATGTTGACATTAAATTGTGTGTCAAACCTCCGATTTTCCTAAGTTCGCAGAAAAGAGTAACGGGCTCCTAGAAACAAACGATAGTTTGTTAACTCCAAATGAACTACTATTTACTATGTCTTCA
>NC_046661.1:136881662-136883809 GCF_010883055.1 Belonocnema kinseyi
GTAGATAAAGGACCGGATCAGTATTGGCCTATGCAATATAGAATTTTCAATATACCAGATAAAAGGGCCATTATTGTTGGTATATTTAAAGGCAAGACTAAGTCCTCAAATCCGTTTGATTTTTTCGATCAAATAGTTCAAGAGATTGTCGAGATACAAGAACAAGGTGGAATTTTCATAGATAATCGTCAATTACCTTTACAAGTAAGATGCTTTATTGCTGATGCACCTGCAAGGGCATTTGCATTAAATCATTACGGTCATACAGCCTCAAATGCCTATTCTAAGTGTAGAGTAGAAGGACATCGTTGTGAAGTTCAGGGCCATCAAGGCGCAATGATTTTTTTAGGTATTAGACACCCATTAAGGACCGACGAAGATTACGAAAATCTCGTAGACGAGGACCATCATAGAGGTAGATCTCCTTTGGCTCCGATAGTGCCATTAGTTACACGAGTCCCATTCGAGGCAATGCACTCTGTCTGGATAGGAAATGCGAAGAAAGTTATTTCAGCTGACGTGAATGGAAAGTTCGGACACCGAAGATTAAATGGCAGAAAAATCGACATTGTAAATTCAAGAATGATATCGTTAAGAGAATATTGCCCCTCCGAATTCAATCGTCGGCGGCCACGTGAAATCTCGACGTATTGCCACTTCAAAGCTACTGAATTCAGACAACTCTTACTCTACACTGCGCCCACTGTTTTCAAAAATATTCTTTCGGAAGATTATTATGAGCACTTCATGATACTCCATTGCGTCATGCGACTTCTAGTTTCAGAAGAAACAACACCAGATTTACATCCTTTCTGTCAAGAGGCTTTGGAAACCTACGTGAAATTATGTGAACAACTGTACGGGCAACAATTTATGTCTTACAATGTACATTCTTTGTTGCACTTGGTAGCAGATATTCATGAACTTGGAGCTTTGGACACATTTAGTGCATTTGAGTTCGAAAACAACATGCCAACAATTCGTAAATTTATTAGAAAGCCTGACCTCACTCTTCAAGAAGTCTTCAAACGAATGTGTGAACTGAATGATGAAAGTCTGCAACCCTTTGATGGCACTATATACATTCGACCGTCAGAACCCCATTCTGCAGGACCTCTCCTTGAAGGTTTGCCTGCCAACCTTTGCCGTCAGTATCACAAAGTGCAAGTTAGAAAAGTGACTTTTGCAACAAATTCGCATGACGGCTGCTGCACACTCAAAGATTCGAGAATCTGCGTCATAGAAAATATCGTGCAAGTAGAAGAAACTATTTTTCTTATTGTTAAAGTTTTTAGAAGGATAAGTTCAGTGTATGACGTTGGATTACCGTCAACAGCAGCTGGAGTCTATCATTGTTCTAATTTACACAATGCAGTAGAAGCAGTCAGTCTAAATGACGTGAAAAACAAATGTTACAGAATTCCGAATTGGAGTGAACTAGAAGGAGAGGAAGAGAATATTGTATCAAATGAGTGGATTTGTTGTACGTTCCTCACGTCTCTTGTATTCCCGCAAAATTAGAAAATTATTTAATACATTGGACAAGAGTCAACTAACGTCTACATTTCAGTAAAAGAATTGACGTAATTTAAAATTTATTTTAAAAAATTCACAACTGTATTGAACAGTATGATAAAATCCTTCTTTTCCATTTGATTCCAGTTTGTTAATATGGCTTATTTACTCAATTTTAAAGGAGCGGAGAAATCCAATGCGAAAAGAGATGTACGAATATCCAGTAGCGGAAGACCCATTACCTTACCAGACAAGTTTTTAACATCTGAAGATGATACTCACCCGACTGCGAAATCAAAATATGGATCCAATGTGAAGGCTGAGCTGAAACGACTGCGAGAAGTTGCTGCGCGAAAACTTGAACAAGAGGTTCAATGCAACATTGGCAGTGACACTGAGATGGAGCAAGTAGGAAGTGTTACCTCGATAAAAAAAGCTCGTAAATCGAAGAATAACACAAATACTGTACGGACCATGTATCGAAATGTACTATCTCATGCTTCTCATGTAAAGTTTAAAGAAAAATACAGAGAAATACTTTTACAAATTTTCCCAATTTGTTTTTATAATATATTTTATGTTTCTGTTTCAGAAGAAAAGCAGCAGAGAAAGCTTCTTCCAATTTTAGAGAA
>NC_046661.1:136883909-136894308 GCF_010883055.1 Belonocnema kinseyi
CTATTTTTGTAAATTACAATAGAGATTTCGTGGCAGTTGTCTGAATTTGGTCGTGGGATTCATTGTTTTATTTTCAGAAAGTTGTTTATATTAAAGTTGCGACAACTTAGGTAACATAGGCGCACTAAATAAAGAGACATGGAAACTGAACTATAGTACCACCCAATCTATATGTTTTTGAGGTGTCAGATTTGCTTCATCACTTCCGGTACGCACTGTATGCTTTTCTTAAAAAATGACCAAAAATGTTAATTTTCTCAAAAACCTGACATGATACAGCGAACCTGGCATATATCTATATTTAGAGACACTAAAAAATGTACATGAATGGTCTTCTGGTCATTCTATATTTTTTAAGGACGGTTTTAAGCAATTTTATTTATTTTTTATTCTAAATGTTTTTACTTTACATTTCATAAATAAAAATTGAAAATTAAATCTTGCTTTTTCTTTCCTTTATTATAAACAAAAGAATTTTAAGACACTACTTACGCGCGCACTGAGTGCTCGCTCTATGCGCGCACGTGCGTGAAGGCACGACGGGCCGGGCATATGCCCATCCATGGATGACACATCTGCGTGCTGATCTGCGCGCACTTGGTGCGTCTAAACATACACGCCGTGTCTGCGCCATGCGCGCATGGTGCGCTTAAATTGCTATCTGGGATGGGTGTAGAGCCACCTGAACTCGCTGCTTACTATGGAGCAGTTTGGGTTACTCAGGGAGGCCACCTAGAGTGCGCTCTAAAGAGCATCCTTAGATCAATGGTCATATTTCGAGACCTCCTTCTTCATGGGAGGGGTCTTTGTATTTCTTACAACTGACCGCCCCATCGTCTAAAGATTGTTACACAACATAGTGGTCAAGACAAGGTCTTGGAAAGGTGCAGATCTCAAAGTAGATGATGTTAAGTTGCTCCAAAAGATTTTGCGTGCTACGGCATGATTCCCAGGTAAGCTGGAAGACCCTTTTGTAGTACTTCGGCTGTTGGAGGGATTTAACCTCTCACTAAAGACAGCGTCCTAGCGAATCGTCAGACACGATCGGCCTCAGGTAGAGGAAAAAGTGGAAGGCATGAAGCAAATTCTAGATGTGAAAATTCTTGATTCTCAGGCGAGGGCTTTGGCCATCTTCAACAACAGTCCACTCACCAACTTGGACAGGTGTACTTCAGGGATACCACCCAGGGACAAGAGGAGCCTGTCGGGTAGAGTTCTGAGCTACCTTTTCTTCTGATTGAAAATTCAATTTTTTGGTAGAAAATTATTTATTGTTAAAAAATTCAGTTTGATCGTGAAAACACGACTAAAATCTTTTTCAATAGAAAATTCAACTATTTTTTTTTTTTAATTTTTTTTTTTCTTTAAAACTTCATCTGTTATAGAAGAAATTTCATTTTTTGTATGAAAACGCAACTTTTTGGTAAAAAATCGTTTTTCTTTGCTTAATAGTTTTACTAATTTGCTTAAAACATTTGGTTGAATCGCTTTGTTAAGAAATCACTTTTTTTTAAAGATTTACATTTTAATTTAAAAAGTTATCTCGTTGGTTAAAAGTTTAATTATCTTGTTATAAATTTATCTTTTTTAATTGAAAATTCAACTACTTGTTGTATACTTGTTGTATAAATTTCATTCTTTTTTCATTAAAATATAAACTATGACACTTTTTCATTTTAGGTCGAATTTTCAACTATTATGTTAAAAATTAAATCATTTTGTTGAAAATTGTAGTATTTTGTTTAAGAGTTATCTTTTAAAGTAGAAAAAACTTTTTTCTAAATAAATTAATACATTTGAAAATTTTAAATTTGTATGTGAAACACTTTTTTATTCCACTTCTAAAATATTCTATGGTAAAAATACCATGAGATTTAAATGCTGTTATTTGAATATTAAGGATTTCAAATGAAAAATTAGTCGAAAAATCAGAGAATTTTGAAAATGCCACTTGTCTAAGTTTTTCGAATTCTTCTAGTTCTACTTTGTGATATTTATTAAATAATGTGAGGCAACTGAATTTTGAGGTTAGAGTTTCAGTCTAACAGTGTTAAATAATTAGTGGGCTACTGCTTTGCATATTTTAATTACTGAATATGTCTAAGTTAGAAAATAATTTATATTCAACCGCTGATATAACCTGAACAATACAAATATTGTTAAAAATCATAAATTGTCTTAAATTCTTTTAAATTCTCCTAAATTCTATGATATTCTTGGTTATATAACTTCAACTTAAATTCTCGGGAATTTAAGAACTTCACTATCGGGACATATGAAGATGGGGTGCAGATCTAAATGACCCCTCCCGGCTTAACCATACTTGGGTTGCATGCTGGCGCATGATATATTATTAGCATTAGATACATGATGCGTTCCTCTTATAGTCGATGTAGTTTCCTGATTGACCTGTTCATTTTCATTAGTTTGAGATGTAGACGTCACCTGTGAAATGACTTTAGTAAAATCCGTCGAGTTATTCAAGCATGTTTGAGGTGCTAAGTTTCCCGATGAATCACTATATTCAACGTGTAGAAGTGTATTGTGCTTCCAAAGACATTTTGTACATGAGATTCTGCTGAAACAATTATAAGGTTTAAGTCCTGGAGTCAAACAATTGATACATGCGTGCTTTTAAAAACGAATCCTTAATTTTATCAATTGACATTGCCTTTAAATTATTACATTTAAAAAGGTTGTAATTCTCTTTACAGTGGGGACATTTCGAATTAGAAGAGACAGCATGACTTTTAACACATTGCGACTTGTTAGATTTACTTTTTTCCGTTAACCCGGATTTTGAAAGTTTAATTGCTTCTAATGTTCTTATTCTTGTCGCTAAATATTTATCAAGATCCTCGAAAGAAAGATATTATGTAATTGAGTCTAGCTGCGTCTCCCATTCTTTTAAGGAAGCGACATCAAAACGTCGCACTGTCCAAAAAACAATATTATCATCCCAATATTCAGTTGGGCGTTTTAAATTTGGAAGCGCAGCAAGATATTCATTAGTGGTTTCACGCAGCAATTTTAAATCTTCAATAGAATTATTGTTAACATTCGGAATACTCGCCCGTGCACCATGTTGAGCACCAATTTATGATCGCTTGTTGTCATACCTTATTTATTGCCTCCCAAGTAGTATGAAAATTATACTCAGTGACTTTAATGGGTTTAATTATATGTTCAGCCTCTCCAGTCAAAGATTTTTTCAGATGTTGAAAATGTGCAATGATTGACAAAGAATCGTTATGTGCAATTAGAGCCTCAAACAAATCGCGAAAATTCTCTCAATCGGTATATTCACCCGAAAAAGATAGAATATTAATTTTCGATCATTTGAGAACATTAGAATTTTGTTGTACAACATTAACTCTAGAGGAACATTCAGGAAGTTCCAAATCGTGTTGAAGAAAAGCATAAATTTCACAATTAATAAAATCGTGAGAATCACGAAAGGCATCTTTGATTAAAGGAAAATTATTTTTCGTAAAGTAATAGATCTTGAGTCTATCTTCTGCCATGGTAAGCTTGTGAACTTTTAAATCCAAGTCTATCCACTCTTCATATTTTAGTTTTAATAATTTAAAACGTCCACGAGCAGTGGTAATATTCGTTTTTGCAATTTCGTCACGCAATTTTTGTAAGTGACGACCTAAAGTAATTAGATCAGTTTCCATTTCAAAAATTATTTTCAAACAACGTTTAGAAAACGAGAGATGAATACATTTATATGATCGAAAATAAGCTTGGATAGTATAATTAGATTCTTGTTATTTTTATAATCCAAACAGTTCAATTCACAAATATGGAACACATTTTGTTGAAAGTTATAACAAAACGGACTTACTTTATTAGAGTTAAAAAACGAAGATGAAAGCATGATGAAAACGAACATGAAAGCATAAGCATAAGCGTAGTAATTTTAACGATGTAGTAGAATTTCAATGGAGAAATTGAGAGCTGGCAGTAGCGTCATTTTGCAGGTTCAAAACAAGTAGTACATCTTCTGGAGACCAAAAAGAAGAAAAGGGAGTTTTCATGAACTTCCTTTTTACTGACAGAAGTATGATTCTATCATCTGGAGAACAGGCAGGCATCCTTCATAGGGAGACCAAAAATAACTTCTGGCCGATCGATTTTCAACGAGAGAAAGAGAAAGTCACAGTGAGCATATTGAAAGTGTAAAACAGCACATAAAGCATTGAGTCATATTAGAGATGTGTTATCAAACAAGTGTCCTCATGTGCTACGTACGTGTGAATTAACTGCAATAAAACACACTCACACATACCAACAATTTGAATTCGCACTAGCCACTGTACCTTCCTCAATGAAAGAAGAAAAATTCTCGAAAAAATCAAGTAATTATGAATATTCTACTGTTCTAGACGTACATTAAGTAAAATTATTTTAAAAAGCACAGATTGAATCTTAATAAGTCAGTATAATAGTCTAAATAACATTTCTTTTAAATTAACCGACGTGACGCCATGTTAAATCTGGAGCTTTCGAAAAGTTCAATTGTTGAAAAATGCATTTTGAATGTTTTAGAATCCACTAAAAAACACACTTCAAATCCCAGTAAAGTGTATCCTCTGAAGTTAATTTATGTTGCAAAGAAACTTTCGTAGGAAATCGATTTAAAGTTCATCTTCTGTTTTTTCTGTGACCTAATATCAATTCAACGTATTATAAGTGATCCTTAGCAACGCGGTGTTAGGTCTGCTAATGCATTTAATATATAAGTAAGCTGTGTTTACTTTTAAATTGTTTCTAACTGAACCATAAACATTAGTATTATCCGATCGCACCACGAGGAGATTGTATACATTACGAAAATAAGTTAATCCCTTTTTTATATCACACCAACATATACTGTGCTTATTTTGTGATATTTGTGATCACCAAACAGATGTGTTAGCATATGCGTGACATACGTGTCGCACCTCGCGCGAGTCGCATGCGTGCCGTTGAAGTGCGAGGCGCACACGTGCCGTTGAAGTGCGAAGCGCACGCGTGCCGATGAAATGCATCCCTTCCAATTTTATCTTGTTTTGTGGAGTCCAAAATTCAACTGAGGACTTTTCAAAAAATTCCAAAAGTTTTTATAATAATCTTGTAGGGGTTTCAAAAATTAACGCTGTTCTTCTCTTCACTTTTTTTCCTAACGGGCGCTTTTCAGCTTGAAATTTTAAGTTTATTTTTTTTTAATATTGTAAATATTGTAACTTTGGTGATTTGTTTGCTGTGATTTTGTTTTGAAATATAATTAAATAAATATCAGTCTCAAATTTGAGAAGATTTGATAGATTTGAAATATTCGTATTGTACCATCAAAACCAGTGAACGACATACGTATCTGTCAGTGAACGACACCCAACAGAAGGAAGTTTTAAGGGAATTATACGTCTTTTTTTATTGATGGCCATGTTGCGATGATTGCTATTTGCTTTCTTTATACCTAGGACATCACTTTCTAAAAACCTTTAATATTCAATATCTTTTTAATTGATTTTGGATTTCCGAACATCAAAAATAAATTACCGACACCCCGGAATGAATTTGGCAAATTCGTGAACTGATGAAGTAAACATAACCACACAATATCGAAGGTATTTCTTGTCGCCAAAAATGTTGTATTTTCTTTTAAAAACACGCATAATTGTAGAAAATGATGTTTCTTATTGTCTAAAGCAACTAAATTGTATAATATTTTTACAAATAAACTTTGCAAATAACTTTAACAGACTTTAACAGACAAATAACTTTAACAGATATTATAGAGTTCGATGCAATTTTCTACTTTAAAAGCATGACTCGTACATCACAACTTGATGCTCACATAACCTGCCTGACGACAAGGTCGGCAGGGATGTCCAGTGAACCGTGAAGTTTGACATTAGCGCATGTACAATGCGCAGGTATAAATATCATTTGAAATAGGATAAATACCTAATTTATTTGAAACAAAATATTAATTTGATTCAAGTGAATCGAATTTGCTCAATACAAAATATTATTGACCCATTGTTTATATATATTCAGTAAGGACTACGACGAAATAACATCAGTGATGGCTGAATGAGCCTCATTTTGCACGCACGCACTTAGGCATCACTTAATCGCGAAAAATGCTTGGCATTTATCTCAATATAGATTATAGCATTTATTTCGGAAATAAAATATCTCTTCGTATAAATTTAGATCATAAATTTGATCACGAAGATAACCGTATGAAAGTATGTGCTTTTTTCGGGAGAAAAATTGTACGCGTTTTGTTCGAACAGGAAGAAAATCAGTGCCATCGAATTACAACCAACATTTGCAAGAGAAAAAAAAATTATGGAAAATTTTTGCAAAAAAGATCTTTATCAATTCGAGACAAAAGAAGGAATCAAAGAAAGGCCAGTCGTTTATGTTAACACAAGTGACCTTCTTGACTTCATTTTTGAATAGCGGAATATAATGCAAATTCAAGAAGCTATAATAAAACTAAAGGCAGACTGTGGCCAAAACTTTTTTTAAACTTCTATCTCTATTTTATCTTGAATGAAAGAAAAAAATGATTCAGATGAGTATAGAAACGAGAAAGTTTCCTTTTATTCTTCTGGCGAAAACATTGGAAATAAACGCAAACTAAGCATTGTCTGTAGATTGATTATTTTATGCATCGTTCCACAAATTATTGAGACTTATAAAAACCTTAAAACTTTAGTTGACTTAACTAACCTAAACATAATGACTTTCAAATTTTCATCTGATTTTATGCTTTTTTACTTTTAATAGTCAGCAATCGGCAACTGCCACTTACCCTTGCTCTTATTCTGCCGTACAAACTAAAAAGATACATAAGTGACCTTGCCGCTTAGGTTTCTTCTCGTAAAGTTGGTAATCAAAAAGTCTACCTAAGCGGCAATGTCACTTATGTATGTTTTTAGTTTGGACGGCAGCATTGTTTTATGACGGTAAGTGTATTAGAGAGTTTCAATGAAATTACTTAAAAAAGTAATTTAAAAATAAATATTGAAAATATTCATTTAAAAATGTACAAAGACTTGAAAGAAGATTATTTACAATTTAAACTCTTAGATAGTGACAAGAAAAAAGTTGAAGAATGTCAGTACAATTAACTTTCCTTTATTCGTTGAAGAAAATAATAATGAATTTGATGATATGTACGAAATAGAGAAATGTGTTCCTCCAGAACTTTATCTCCTTCAAGAATTTGTTAATCATCTCTTTTGGAATGGAATCGTCAAAATAATAGGCCGCGAAAAAGTTTTGCTGCGGCCGAAAAAGCTGAGTATAGTTGATAAAAGCTATAAGGGCGATGTTTTTAAGGCAATTAATGTCGGAAACTCTAAAGAGAAGCGGATAAATTACAGGATCTCAAAATTTAGGAAACTTTTGGGCCATGCCGATTGCAGCATTACATTGCTTCATTTAAAGCAATGGACACAAATGTAGAATCATGCTTCTCTACAAAGCAAGTGGATCTCCGTGATTTGGATACAAGCATCAGTAAACTCCGCAATGCTTTAAAGAACACTGATGTTTCTCACATTTTTAATCGGTCACCCGTGCGCGGAGCTTTAAATCTGCCATTCCACATTCGCCAAAATGCTGAATGAATAGAGTTGAATAAGACTGACCAAACTGAAATAATTCCTAATGAGCATTCTACGATTCATTAAGGCCATGTGATAAGTATGACAGATGATCAAGTCAGCCCTAAGATCAATATTTTTCACCCATATTAAGAAATAAAAGTTTAAAAAGTTCGGAATTTTTTTTCGGGAAACGTTAATAAATATTAAAGGATCGTTTGTGGCCTTGCAAAGAGTTGGCGGAAGAAAAAAGTTTATTTATGTTATTTTGCCCCACTTTGATCAAAATAAACCTCATAACTAGCCCATTGAGAACATTGCAATTTGCTTGCGGGATTTGATGACAGCACGGTCGGTATTTGTCCAAAACAGTAATTAAAAAAAAAAACTTTTTTCACTATTCTAATTATGGTATTTTCTTCAAAAAAAAATTTTTCTCAAAATTGCCACCGGAACAAAGCAGAGACATGGACTTTATTACCTCCTCTTTCATTTCCCAAACTTTCAGAGCGATACCTCACTTCGTTTAAACGTAAGTTCGGAAAGAAAAATAGAAGACCAGTTTTGGTCACGTGACCCTCTCGTCACATGGCCTTAATGTGCATATGAATGGGTTGATATTCAATATGAAATGGAGTTCTTAAAAGATCACATCCAATGGTAAAAATACGATGCGTACACAGCAATTTTCAATAAGCGTGAATCTGCCAATTGTAGGTTACCTCAGGTTGTGTTCAACTGAGTGGACTATGCAGATTAAATTTTAAAGAATTAATTCTTTCGAATGAGAAGTATGAGGTAATAAATTTGAATAGTACAATGCTGATTGATCAAAAATTACAGAAATTCAAATTAAATAATATTATAATATATTATAATTGATGCGAAAATTGATTTATAAATTCAATGATTATTTAGTTGTAATTCTCTTCTTAAAGTAGTTTCATTAGATTATCCTGTATAGGAATTATAAGATTTACACTGAAATAAGCGCCAGTGACATTCATCTTATTCAGTGCACATGCTAATGCCTACAGCAGGGGCGGTCAACGCAATGGGAAGTAAGCGGCAATAGATACCCAGAGCTAGCGCCGCGTACAAGTGGTCTGTGAACTAGATCGTATGTGCATGGGTCAGTGCACGTATATGCATATATAGTTCTTTCATGCGGTTTCGTTTTATTATAATTTAAGGAAAATGAAACACTTAAACCCAAGCTTGAAGAATATGAGACAAAAGACAGATAAGCAATATTTTTTAATGCCTTTATATCATATTTCCATAACTTTCCACTAATTCTTTCGTATGGTAATACGCAAATGAAAATTTGCAAATACAAGTTTTTCAGGTTGTCAGTCGCACATGACAGTTTTCAAATTCCAGGGCCAGTCGACCGTCAACACTTTCGATTTCAAAAGTCAACCTTCCCTTACCCCGTTTACCCGCTGTCGACAGCAGCGTGCGTACAATTGGTCAGAGAACTAAATATAATCATAATAGTACGCGGCCGTCTACTTCCCATTGCGTTGACCGCCCCTGGGCTGCAGGGAGTCCACGTGTTAGAAACGAACTCCGCAATTCGCTTATATCCATTTGCATCACAAACATCCAAATGTTTAGAATTTCAATACCGGCATTTTTGGTCAAGGTTATTTCGATAAGATAAAACGCGAGTGTTAGTTTTTGTAAATTTAAGATTCATATATTGTAAATGTGAAATAAATAAAAAAACAATTAACATTCTGATGTGGGGTGATGCAATTATGTCACAAAAAAAATGTTCATAAAAATCAATTAAAATGCCTAAAAATAAATAGTCTGTGAATAAAAATAGACTACATGTATGCCAGGATTTTCTTAAAAGTTGCCAATTGAACTATTTTTAATAAATAATTTAAACTATTTAAATTAAATTTGTTTTATTTAAAGTAATAATTTTCTATCGGAATTATCGTTCCTCTATCGGTTAATGCTGATTCATATTCACTACTGAATGGATCCGAGAAAAAAATTACGTGACCGATTAAAAAAGTTGATTTCTAATTCAAAACTCACTCTAACCTGTGGGCGGCTATCTCAAATTCCAGTGACAGATACGCAATTCAGAAGACTTCAAATGCAAGTGAATTATGGATTTTTGTTTCCCAGGTTCTAGATCATTTGAAACAGCCGTCATGCTCTTGAATAACGATGGCTTAGGAATGTGTTCTGAACAGACTAGGAGATCGATTCACAGAGAATTCTTTAAATTTTGGGAAAGATTAAAAATAAATATGATCAAAGATTAGTCTTTCCCAAAACAATTTAAAAAAGCGGTAGCTGCTTTTTCATCCTAGCACATGTAAAATTACATGCATTAATTCATAATTAAACTCCTTGATTATTATTGATATTAATATGTATTTATTTTATTATTTATTTATACCAAATTTGAGTTTTATAATGAAATATATCACGTAATTTGAGATTGAATACTAATTAATTACAAACATTTATTTTTTCCTTTAGTATTATAAAACTTCAAATATTATTATTATTATTATTATTACACCATTCAGCCATTTCCCTTTCGGGGTAGGCGTGACTCACTCGGCAGGGGAAAGGAGTAGTGTGTGGATGGGATAGATTTTTCAGATTGATTCAGAATTCTCGTGCTATTTAAGTAAATAACACGTTCGTTCCGCAATACTTCTCCGACCCAGGTTGCTGATCAATCTCTCTAGCAATCACCCCAAGCGAAGAACCTCACGAAGCCGTTATGTAAGGTTCCCCACTTGGGTCCATTAATA
>NC_046661.1:136894408-136911183 GCF_010883055.1 Belonocnema kinseyi
TTACTTCTGATAAGGGGACCTGCTCTACCAATAACCTTCTTACCTTCATTTATTCGTCTATCTAATTCCTCGTCTATCTTCCCGTCCCTAGTAAATAAGCTATCAAGGTATACGAACTTATCAACTTGTTCAATTCTCTCATCATTTAATTAAATATTGCATAGCGTTTTCTCACTATTTCCTTCGAACACCATAGTTTTGGTAAAAAATCATAAAAACCAAGAAAAACAGACTTACTTGTTAGCATATTTATACACACACACACACATATATATATATATATATATATATATATATATATATTCATATGCCAAAAAAAGTTATTTCATTATTTAGACGTTATTTAATAAAAATGTAGCATAAGAAAAAATTTTAACGCTCGCGATTCTTAGCAATTGTATGTTTCACAAATTATTTCTTTGCACAAAACGAAAAATTTGAATATCTTACAAACAGAAGTAGCTAGGATTTCCATTTAAACAAAATTTCCATCTATTATCAAGTACAAACACATTCTCGCTTTCTGTTTTTATCGTCATTTTCATGTGATTTAAAGTTGCTTTCTGCGCAACGTGCTTGGTTCAAAATTCTTCTTTTTCTCATAGAAATTTAATTTTTTTGGTGTAAAAATTAATTTTGATGATTGAAAATTCAATTATTTATTCTAATTTAATTTAAAGAAAATTCAACAATTTTTTGAAAGCCTTTCTTTGGTTTGAAAATAAAACTGTTTTGTTAAAAATTCGTTTTTTTTTTGTTTTTTTTTTTGTAAAAAATTCCACTATTTTGTTGAAAATTCTTCTTTTTCGATAGAAAACGAATCTTTTCGTTTAAAAATTAATTTTTTTGTTAAAAATTTAATTATATGATTAAAAATAATTTAATTGTAATAAAATTCAACAATTTTTTGAGAATTAAAATCATTTGAATAAAAATTAAACTGTTTAATTGACGATTATCTTTTTTGTTTTAAAAATTCATCTTCTTTCGTTAAAAATTTAATTACTTGGTTGGAAATTCTTCTTTTTCCATATAATATTAACCTTCTTAGTTAAAAATTCATTTTTTTATTTAAAATTCAATTATCTGATTGAACGTAATTTAATTTAAAGAAAATTAAACAAATTTTTGAAAATTTTATTTTTTTGGTAGAAAATTCAACTGTTTGCTTGACAATTAACTTCTTTTGTTGAAAATGTATCTTTTTTAATAAAAAATTCAACTACTTGATTGAAAATTCTTCCTTTTTCATAGAAAATTAATCTTTTCATTTGAAAATTTAATTATGTGATTAGAAATGATCTAATTTAAAGAAAATTCAACAATTTTTTGAAAATTTCATTGTTTTTGGTACAAAATTAATTTTTTCCAAAGAAAATTACTCTGAGTTCAAACCTAAACGACGAACTGATTTGGTAGAAAATTCAACTATTAGGTTGACAATTAACTTTTTTTGGTAGAAAATTCAACAACTTGGTTAAAAATTATTCTTTTTCTATTTAAAATTAATCGTCTGGGTTGAAAATTCATTTTTTATTGAAAATTCAATTGTAAGATTAAAGATAATTTAATTCAATGAAAATTTAACCATTTTTTGAAAATATCATTCATTGATTGAAAATAAACTATCCTTTTGAAAATTCTTCTTTTTTCATAGAAAATTAATCTTTTCGATTAAAAATTCATTTTTTTTGTTAAAAATTTAGTTATGTGATTAAAAAAATCTAATTTAAATAAAATTCAACCATTTTTTGAGAATTAAATTTATTTAAATAAAAAATAAACTGCTTATTGACAATTAACTTTATTTTGAAAATTCATCTTTTTTTGTTAAAAATTTAAGTACTTGATTTCAAATTCTTCTTTTTCCTTAAAAAGTAAATCTTCTTTGTTGAAAATTCACTTTTTTCATTGAAAATTCAAATGTAACATTAAAGGTAATCCAATTTAAGGAAAATTTAACAATTTTTTGAAATTATCAATTCTTCGTTGAAAATTAAACTGTCCTTTTGAAAATTCTTCTTTTTCCAAAGAAAATTAATCGTTTCGTTTGATAATTAATTTTTTGGTTTGTTAAAAATTTAATTATTTTATTAAAAATTCATTTAAGGTAAAACCTAAACTACTAACTTATTTCATAGAAAATTTAAATATTTGGTTGACAATTAACTTTTTTTGTTAAAATTCCTCTTTTTGGAGAAAAATTGAACAACTTCGTTGAAAATTCTTCTTTTCTTATTGAAAATTAATCTTTTTGGTTGAAAATTTATTTTTTTCAAATTTTAATTATGTGATTAAAATAATCTAATTTAAAGAAAATTGAAACATTTTTTTTTATTTCATTTTTTGGTGGAAAATTAAACTGTTCAGTTAAAAACTTATCTTTTTGAGTAAAAACTTAAACTAGTAACTGATTTAGTAAAAACTTCAACTATTTCATTGACAATTAACTTATTTTGTTGATAATTCATATTTTTTGGTTAATAATTCAAGTTTTTGGTTGAAAAATCTTCTTTTTCAATAGAAAATTAATCTTTACTTGAAAATTAATTTTGTTGATTAAAAATTCAGTTAATTTATTTTTAAAAAATTTAATTTAAAGAACTTTCTACAATTTTTATAAAACTCAATTTTTTGTTTGAAAATTAAACTGTTGTTGAAAATTTATTTTTCTTGGTTAAAAATACAATTACTTCGTTGAAAATTCTTCTTTCGTCATTTTTTTTTGTCGAAAATTCATTTTTTGTTTACTTAAAAATTCGACTTAGTTGAAAATTCTTCTTTTCCTATATAAAATGAATCTTCTTTGTTGAAAATTCATTTTTTCAACTAAAAATTTACCGATTTCATTTTTGGTAAAAAATTTATATTTCGTAGTAGAAAATTCAACTAGTTAGTTGAAAATTCTGTTATTCTGTTGAAAATTCATCTTTTTGGAGAAAAATGGAATAACTTGGTTTAAAATTCTTCTTTTCCCATTAAAAATTAATCTTTTTGGTTGAAAGTTCATTTTTTTTCAAATTTTAATTATATGATTAAAATAATCTAATTTAAAGAAAATTGAACAATTTTTTTTATTTCATTTTTTGGTGGAAAATTAAACTGTTCCGTTAAAAATTTATCTTTTTGAGTAAAAACTTAAAACAGTAACTGATTTGGTAAAAACTTCAATTATTAAATTGACAATTAACTTATTTTGTTGATCATTCATAATTTTTGGTTTAAAATTCAACTTTTTGGTTGAAAAATCTTCTTTTACAATAGAAAATTAATCTTTACTTGAAAATTAATTTTGTTGATTGAAAATTCAATTAACTAATTTAAAAAAAATTTAATTTAAAAAACTTTCTACAATTTTAAGAATACTCAATTTTTTGTTTGAAAATTTATTTTTCTTAGTTAAAAATACAATTACTTCGTTGAAAATTCTCCTTTCGTCATTTTTTTAAAACGAAAATTCATTTTTTGTTTATTTAAAAATCCGACTACTTAGTTGAAAATTCTTATTTTCCTATATAAAATGAATCTTCTTTGTTGATAATTCATTTTTTTTGTTGAAAATTTCCTTTTTTAGTTCAAAATTTATGTCTTTGATTGCAAATGTAATTATTATGTTGAAAATTAAATTTTTCAACTAAAAATTTACCGATTTCATTTTTGGTAAAAAATTTATATTTCGTAGTAGAAAATTCAACTAGTTTGTTGAAAATTCTGTTATTCTGTTGAAAATTCTTCTTTTTCCATTAAAAATTAATCTTGTTGGTTGAAAGTTCATTTTTTCAAATTTTAATTATGTGATTAAAATAATCTAATTTAAAGAAAATTGAACAATTTTTTTTATTTCATTTTTTGGTGGAAAATTAAACTGTTCCGTTAAAAATTTATCTTTTTGAGTAAAAACTTAAAACAGTAACTGATTTGGTAAAAACTTCAATTATTAAATTGACAATTAACTTATTTTGTTGATCATTCATAATTTTTGGTTTAAAATTCAACTTTTTGGTTGAAAAATCTTCTTTTACAATAGAAAATTAATCTTTACTTGAAAATTAATTTTGTTGATTCAAAATTCAATTAACTAATTTTAAAAAATTTAATATAAAGAACTTTCTACAATTTTAAGAAAACTCAATTTTTTGTTTGAAAATTTATTTTTCTTAGTTAAAAATACAATTACTTCGTTGAAAATTCTCCTTTCGTCATTTTTTTAAAACGAAAATTCATTTTTTGTTTATTTAAAAATCCGACTACTTAGTTGAAAATTTTTATTTTCCTATATAAAATGAATCTTCTTTGTTGAAAATTCATTTTTTCCATTGACAATTCAATTATTTTATTGAAAACAATTTAATTTAAAGAAAATTCAAACTTTTTTTTTGGTTGACAAATAACTTTTTTAGTCTAAAATTTATGTCTTTGATTGCAAATGTAATTATTATGTTGAAAATTAAATTTTTCAACTAAAAATTTACCGATTTCATTTTTGGTAAAAAATTTATATTTCGTAGTAGAAAATTCAACTAGTTTGTTGAAAATTCTGTTATTCTGTTGAAAATTCTTCTTTTTCCATTAAAAATTAATCTTTTTGGTTGAAAGTTCATTTTTTTCAAATTTTAATTATATGATTAAAATAATCTAATTTAAAGAAAATTGAACAATTTTTTTTATTTCATTTTTTGGTGAAAAATTAAACTGTTCCGTTAAAAATTTATCTTTTTGAGTAAAAACTTAAAACAGTAACTGATTTGGTAAAAACTTCAACTATTAAATTGACAATTAACTTATTTTGTTGATCATTCATAATTTTTGGTTTAAAATTCAACTTTTTGGTTGAAAAATCTTCTTTTACAATAGAAAATTAATCTTTACTTGAAAATTAATTTTGTTGATTGAAAATTCAATTAACTAATTTAAAAAAATTTAATTTAAAGAACTTTCTACAATTTCAAGAAAACTCAATTTTTTGTTTGAAAATTTATTTTTCTTAGTTAAAAATACAATTACTTCGTTGAAAATTCTCCTTTCGTCATTTTTTTAAAACGAAAATTCATTTTTTGTTTATTTAAAAATCCGACTTAGTTGAAAATTTTTATTTTCCTATATAAAATGAATCTTCTTTGTTGATAATTCATTTTTTTCCATTGGAAATTCAATTTTTTTTTGTTGAAAATTTCCTTTTTTAGTTCAAAATTTATGTCTTTGATTGCAAATGTAATTATTATGTTAAAAATTAAATTTTTCAACTAAAAATTTGCCGATTTCATTTTTGGTAAAAAATTTATATTTCGTAGTAAAAAATTCAACTACTTTGTTGAAAATTCTGTTATTCTGTTGAAAATTCGTTTTTTTCTGTAACAAAATTAATCAACTTACCAGAAATTTTGGGATAAAAAAATGAATACATTTTTATCACAGATTAATGGTAATCCTTTATTAACAAAATAAGTAATCTTATTTACAATTTTTTTTCCTAATTTTATTTTGCAACAGTAAATGTAATGCAGTTATTATTATTAACCAACTTTTAGGGAATCAATCATTAAATTTGAAAAATGTCGCCTCCCGGAAATACAATTTGTAGAGAAACTTACAAATTAATTTATAATTCATTTCCGGATGGAAGTCATTTAAAATTGAATTCCTCTTTTTTTATAAAAATGGTTGGTTTTCCCCTTTATCAGATTTAAAATCTGATTTCTAATTATATAGAATATAAAAATGCCAATTAGAGAAAAATACGCTTTCAATCTTCAAGATTTTGTTTTTCAGTGATGACTCGTTACAAATATCAAATTATATCAGTCTTGGGCAATATAATTTTTCAATTATATAATTATTTAATATTTATTATCTTTAATATCATTTGTTTTTAAATTCAATACACAGGGATCACAGCGGTTCAATATTTCAATTTTAGGTGTAAAAATTAAGATTTTTTTCCGAGAAAACGAGGATTTAATTTATTAGTAAAAAAACTAACAGTATTGTCCATTCTTAACCAAATTTCCAACATTTAACCATTTAAAAAAATGTATAATCTGTTTGTTCTTTAGATTTTAAAATTAAAAAATTCCGATTGGTTCAAAAATTATGGGAAATTTATACAGAATTTAAAATCGCAGGCGTCAAAAATTGGAAAATTTAATATTTAGTTGTATAATTTGAAAATTTAATTTCGGAATTTTAAATAAATTTTCATAATTCTGAAATTTTATATTTTAGCTCATGCAAATTAGAAAATTTAATTTTCAAAGTTTAAGAACTGAATAATTTCAAATTGTGAGCAATTCAAATTCAAAATTTTGTCCATCATTAAAATTCAAATACTTAAACTTAAAAAAACATCTTTTTTTATATTCAAAATTAAAATACTTGAAGAATTTCAATTTCGAGATTAAAAAAGGGAGTGTTACACATTTAATTATTTGTATTTAAGGTGCTTGAAATTGACGAAATTTAACTAGAAAATTAGAAGATTTCAAAATTATTAATAATTTTCTTTCAAATTTCAGAATTATGAAAAACTAACAAAGGCAACAAAAATTTTAATAATTCAAAAGATTTAAATGATTTCATCAAGATTTCAACTTCCAGAAGAATTCAAAGCTATAAAAATATTTCAAAATATTTTTAATATTTCAAAAATTTCAAAATATATCCACATAATTTAGAAGATTTCAAAGATTTTACAGATTTTATAAAAAAATTTTATTCTTTCGTGAAGATTTCAAATATTTCACAAATATTTTTTTCAATATTTTAAAAGATTTGACCAAGATTTCATATTCAAAAAGAGTTTAAAGATTTCAAAATATTTTTGAAGATTTTAAAGGTTTTAAGAAATACAGAAAGATTTCCCAAATATTTCAAGAATTTCATAATTATTTTTGATATTATAAAAGATTTAAAATATTTCACTTATTTCATGAATATGTTAATCATTTCAAAAAGATTTCAAACTATTTCAGAAGAATTTCAAAGATTTCAAAATATTTTAATGTAATTTAGAAGAGTTCAAAGATATCACAGATTTCAAAAATATTTTTAATATTTCATAACTATTTCAAAAGATTTCAAATATTTCCGAAGATTTCAAAAAATTATTAAAGATTTTAAACGATAAAAAAATTTCAGAAGGTTTCAGAACTATTTCAGATTTTAGTTATTTTAAAAGATTTCAAAGATAACAAAATATTTCAAAATGATTTAGACGATATCAAAGGTTTCTCATATTTCAAAAGATTTTACAGATTACAAAAAAAATTTTTTATTATTTTTAAATAATTGAAAATTTCTCGGAGATTTCACAGATTTCATTAATATTTTAAAAATGTAACAAATAATTAAAAAGATTTCAAAGATTTCAAAATATTTTAAAATAATTTAGAAGATTTCAAATATTTTGGAGTTTACATAAATATTTCAAAGATTTTACAAATATTTCACAAAAATGTAATTAATTTAGAAATAGTTTAGAAGATTTTCAGAGGTTTCATAAAAATTTCATGGATTTCACAAATATTTCAAAAGATTTCAATACTTTCAAAAGCATTTTAAAATAATTCAGAAGATTTTTTAAAAAATCAAAAAAGTGAGAATGATTTCAAAGCTTTCAAAATATTTCAAAATAATTTAGAAGATTTTAAAGATTTTGGAGTTTACATAAATATTTAAAAGATTTTACAAATATTTGAAAATATTTCAAAATAATTGAGAATATTTCAGGGTTTTAATAATTTTTCGAAATATTTTACAAATCCTATAAAATATTTTAAAACAATTTAAAAGATTTCAAAGATTAAAATATTTCAAAAATTTTTAATATTTCAGATTTTAATTATTTCAGGAAGATTTCAAAATATTTTAGTAGATTTCAATAAATTACAATAACATTTTTAAATAATTCAGAAGATTTAAAAAAAATCAGAAGATTCGAGAATGATTTCAAGGGTTTCACAGTTTTCATAAATATTTTAAAATAATTAAAAATATTTCAAGAAATTTTAGAATATTTTAGAGTTTTCATCATTATTTAAAAGATTTTACAAATATTTCAAAATATTTCACAAAATAATCTAGAAGATTTCATAGTTTTAATAAATATTTTTAAATCATTTTAAAAATTTCAAATATTCAAATATTTCAAAGTGTTTAAATATTTCAGATTATAATAATTTCAGGAAGAATTAAAAATATTTTAACTATTTGAAAGATTTTACAAATATTTCAAAAAAATTTAGAAGATTTTAAATATTTCAGTGTCTTCATAAATATTTCCAAATAATACAAAATATTTGGAAGATTTCAGAGTTTTCATAAATATTTCAAAATAATTTCAAATTTTTCAAAATAATTTAGAAGATTTCAAAGATTCAAATATTTTAAGGATTTCACAAATATTTTAAAAGATTTCAATAATTTTTAAAAACATTTTAAAATAATTTAGAAGATTTAAAAAAAAATCAGAAGATTAGAGAATCGTTTCAAAGATTTCAATTATTTTGAAAGGTTTCACAGGTTCCAAAATGTTTGAAAGATTTTAAAATCTTTCAAAATAATTTAAAATATTTCAAAGGTTTCGGAGATTTTACAGATTTCATTAATATTTTAAAATATAACAAATACTTCAAAAGATTTGAAAGATTTCACAAATATTTTAAAATAATTCAGAGCATTTGCAATATTTCACTGATTAAAAAATATTTTTAAGATTTCGCAAAGATCTGAAAATATTTTTAAAAAACTGAGAAGATTTCATAAATATTTCAGAATTATTTAAAAAATGTTAATATCTTCGAACATTTCATAGGTTCCGAAAGATATCAGTTTTCATAAATATTTAAAAGATTTTACAAATATTTCAAAATATTTTATAAAATAATTTAGACAATTTTAAAGATTTCTTAGTTGTCACAAGTATGTCAAAATAATTTAGAAGACTTCAAAAATTTCAGATTTTTCATAAATATTTTAAATATTTCTCAAATACTTTAAAATTTTTCAGAAAAAGTAGGAGATTTCAGAGTTTTCATAAATATTTAAAAGATTTTACAAATATTTCAAAATAATTTAAAATATGTCAAAGATTTTACAAATATTTCAAAAAAAATTAGAATATATCAGAGTTTTCATAAATATTTAAAAGATTCTCGATTTTAAATATTCCAGGAGGGATTTCAAACTATTTCAAAATAATTCAGATTTCAAATATTTCACTGATTCAAAAATATTTTGAAGATTTCAAAATATTAAAAAAAATTTCAAACATTTCAGGGTTTTCATAAATATTTGAAAAATTTCACAAATATTTCGAAATAAAAATTTCCCTTAAATTTGTGTTCAGGTTCAAGTTAAGGATTTCACAAAGATTTCGAAAGATTTCAAAAGATTTTAATAAATTTCACACAGATTTAAAAATAATTCAGAAAATTTTTTAAAAAATCAGATTTCATAAATATTTTTAATATTTCACAAAGATTTCAAAAGAGTTCAAAATAATTCAGAAGATTTTACAGATTCTATCAATATTTTGAAAGGTTCACAAATATTTGCAAATAATTTCAAATATTTTAAAATAATTCAGAAAAATTTAGAACATTTCAGTTTTAATAAATATCTAATGATTTTACAAATTATCCTAAATATATCAAAATAATTTAAAATATTTCAAAGATTTTGGAGTTTTCATAAATATTTGAGACATTTCAAAAAAAAATTTTAATATTTTTAAAAAGTTTTAAAGAATTCAAAAGTTCAAATATTTCAAAGTGTTTAAATATTTCAGATTTTAATTATTTTAGGAAGATTTCAAAATATTTTAATAAATGTCAAAACCATTTTTAAATCATTCGAAAGATTTAGATCAAATTAGAAGATTTGAAAATGATTTACAAGGTTTTAATTATTTTAAAAGGTTTCACAGGTTCCAAAATAATTTTAAAATATTTCACAAAATTCAAAATATTTTAATATACTTTAGAAGATTTCAAAGACGTAACAAATTTTGAAAATATTTATAAGATTAATATTTCTAAAGATTTCAAAAATTTCAAAAGGGTTCCAATATTTCAGAAGATTTCAAAGATTTAAGAAAGATTTTAAAGATTTAAAAAAAATGCAGAAGATTTGAGAATTATTCCAAAGATTTCAATTATCCAAAAATCTTTTTCAGGTACCAAAATATTTCAAAACCTTTAAAATGATTAAGAAGATATCAGAGATTTCTTATATTTCAAAAGATTTTACAGATTGCAGAAAAAAAATTCAAAATATTTTTTAAATAATTGAAAAGTTTTCGGAGGTTTGACAGATTTCATTAATATTTTAAAATGTAACAAATGCTTTAAAAGATTTGAAAGATTTCACAAATATTTCAAAATAGTTGAAAAATTACTCCAAAATTTAGAAATATTTCGTAACAATTTAAAAGATTTTAAACATTCAAATATTTCAAAGTGTTTAAATATTTCAGATTTTAATCATTTCAGGAAGATTTCAAAATATTTTAACTATTTGAAAGATTTTACAAATATCTTTAAATATGTCAAAAAATTTTAGAAGATTTGAAAGATTTCAGTGTTTTCTTAAATATTTCCAAATCATTAAAAATATTTTGAAGATTTCAAAGTTTTCATAAATATTTCAAAATAATTTCGAATATATCAAAATATTTCAAAATAATTTAAAGGATGTCAAAATAATTTAGAAGATTTCAAAGATTCAACTGTTTTAAGGATTTCACAAATATTTTAAAAGATTTCAATAATTTTCAAAAACATTTTTAAATAATTTAGAAGATTTAAAAAAAAATCAGAAGATTAGAGAATCGTTTCAAAGATTTTGGAGATTTTACAGATTTCATAAATATTTCAAAATAATTCAGAGCATTTCCAATATGTCACTGATTAAAAAATATTTTTAAGATTTCGCAAAGGTCTGAAAATATTTTTAAAAAACTTAAAAGTTTTTATAAATATTTCGGAGTTATTAAAAAAAATTTAATATCTTCGAACATTTCATAGGTTCCAAAAGATTCAATATATTTCAGAATGTTTCAAAATAATCTAGAAGATTTCAAACATTTCAGTGTTTTTATAAATATTTCAAAGATTTTACAAATATTTCAAAATATTTAAAAACAATTTAAAAGATTTCAAAGATTTGAATAAATATTTTAGTAGATTTCAATAAATTTCAACAACATTTAAAAATAATTCAAAAGATTAAAAAAATCAGAAGATTTGAGAATGATTTCAATTATTTTAAAAGGTTTTAAAGGTTCCAAAATATTTCAAAGATTTTAAAACATTTCAAAATTATTTTAAATATTTCAAAAAAAATTTGAATATTTCAGAATTTTCATAAACATTAAAAAATTTTTACAAATATTTCAAAATATTTAAAAACAATTTAAAAGATTCAAATATTTCAAACTGTTTAAATATTTCAGATTTTAATTACTTCAGGAAGATTTAAAAATATTTTAGTAGATTTTAATAAATTTCAAAAACATTTGAAAATAATTCAGAAGATTTAAGAATGATTTCAAAGATTTCAAACTATTTCACAAAATAATTTAGAATATTTCAAAGATTTCGGAGTTTTTACAAATATTTCAAAGATTTCTCAAATACTTCAAAATATTTTTTTTTAATTAAGAAATTTCATAGTTTTCTTAGATATTTAAAAGATTTTACAAATATTTCAAAATATTTTCAAACAAATTTAGAAGGTTTCGAAGATTCCGCAGTTTTCAGAATTATTTCAAAAAATTTAGAATATTTTAGAGTTTTCATAAATACTTGAAACATTTGACAAAAATTTAGAAATATTTAAAAGCAAGTTCAAAAATTTCAAAGATTCATATATTTCAGATTCTAATTATTTCAGGAAGATATCAAAATTTTTTTAGTAGATTTCAATAAATTCCAAAAAAAATTTTAAATAATTCAGAAGATTTAAAACAAAAACATAAGATTTGAGAATGATTTCAAAGATTTCAATTATTTAAAAAGGTTTCACAAGTTCCAAAATATTTCAAAATAATTTAGAAAAGTTCAAAGATTTCATATTTTTCATAGTTATTTCAAAATAATTTAAAATATTTCAAAGATTTTACAAATATTTCAACAACAAAAATTAGAATATTTTAAAGATTTCTTAGTTGTCATAAGTATGTCAAAATGATTTAGAAGACTTCAAAGATTTCAGATTTTTCATAAATATTTCAAAGATTTCTCAAACACATTAAAATATTTCAAAAAAATTCAGAAATTTCAGAGTTTTCATAATTATTTAAAAGATTTTACAAACATTTCAAAATAATTTGAAATATTTCAAAGATTTTTGAGTTTCCATAAATATTCGAAACATTTCACAAAAATTTAGAAATAATTAAAAATAATTTAGAACATTTCGCAGGTTTCATTAACATTTCAAAGATTTTACAAATATTTCAAAAAAATCTAGAATATTTCAGAGTTTTCATACATATTTAAAAGACTTTACAAATATTTCAAAATATTCAAAAACAATTTAAAAGATATAAAAGATTCAAATATTTGAAAATGTTTAAATATTTCAGATTTTAATTAGTTCTGGAAGATTTAAAATTATTTTAGTAGATTTCAATAAATTTCAAAAACATTTGAAAACGATTCAGAAAATTAAAAAAAAATCAGAAGATTTAAGAATGATTTCAAAGATTTCAAAATATTTCACAATATAATTTAGAATATTTCAAAGATTTTTGAGTTTGGATAAATATTTTAAACATTTCACAAGAATTTAGAAATGTTTAAAAATAATTTAGAAGATTTCGGAGGTTTCATTAATATTTCAAGGATTTCACAAATATTTCAAAATATTTCAATAAATTTTAAAAAAAATTTTAATAATTCAGAATAATTAAAAGAAAAACAGAAGATTTGAGAATGATTTCAAAGATTTGAATTATTTAAAAAGGTTTCACAGGTTCCAAAATATTTCAAAATAATTTAGAAGATTTCATAGTTTTTATAAATATTTCAAAATAATTAAAAATATTTCAAAGATTTTACAAATATTTAAAAAAAAAAATGTTTAATATATCAGAGTTTTCATAAATATTTGAAAAATTTCACAAATATTTTGAAATCCAAATTTCCCTTAAATTTTTGTTACGGTTCAGGTTAAGGATTTCACAAAGATTTCGAAAGATTTCTAAAGATTTCAATAAATTTCAAAAAAAATTTTAAATAATTCCGAAAATTAAAAAGAAAATCAGATTTCATAAATATTTTTAATATTTCACAAAGATTTCAAAAGATTTCGAAATAATTCAGAAGATTTTACAGATTCAATAAATACTCTGAAAAGTTCACAAATATTTCCAAAGAATTTCAGATATTTAAAAATATTTCCAAAAAATTTAGAAGATTTAAAAAATTTCATAGTTTTCTTAAATATTTTAAAATAATTTAAAATATTTCAGAATTTTCATAAAAATTTTAAAGATTTTACAAATATTTCAAAATATTACAAAAAATTTAGAACATTTAAGTTTTCATAAATATTTGAAACATTTCACAAAAATTTCAAAATATTTTAAAACAATTTAAAAGATTTCAAAGATTCAAATATTTCAAAGTGTTTAAATATTTCAGATTTTAATTATTTCTGGAAGATTTCAAAATATTTTCGTAGATTTCAATCAATTTCAAAAACATTTTAAAATAATTTAGAAGATTTTTTTAAAAAATTAGAAGATTACAGAATCCTTTCAAAGATTTCAATTATTTTGAAAGGTTTCACAGCTTTCAAAATATTTCAAAGATTTAAAAATTTTTCAAAATAATTAAAAATAGTTCAAAGATTTTAATTATTTCATGAAGATTTCAAAATATTTTAGTAGATTTAAATAAATTTCAAAAACATTTAAAAATAATTCAGAAGATTAAAAGAAATCAGAAAATTTGAGAATGATTTCAATTATTTTAAAAGGTTTTACAGGTTCCAAAATATTTCAAAGATTTTAAAATATTTCAAAATAGTTCCAAAAAAATTAAGAAGATTTTAAAGATTTCAGTGTTTTCATAACTATTTCAAAATAATTAAAAATATTTCAAACATTTCAAAGTTTTCATAAATATTTAAAAGATTTTACATATATTTCAAAATAATTCAAAATATTTCAAAGATTTTACAAATATTTCAACAACAAAAATTAGAATATTTTAAAGATTCCTTAGTTGTCATAAGTATGTCAAAATAATTTACAAGACTTCAAAGATTTCAGATTTTTCATAAATATTTCAAATATTTCTCAAATACTTAAAAAATTTGCAGAAAAAGTAGGAGATTTCAGAGTTTTCATAAATATTTAAAAGATATTACAAATATTTCAAAATAATTCAGAAATATTTTTAAATATTTTAGAACATTTCGCAGGTTTTATTAACATTTCAAGGATTTCAAAAATATTTCAAATGATTTCAAAAATTTCAATTATTTAAATAGGTTTCACAGGTTCCAAAATTTTTCAAAATAATTTAGAAGATTTCAACGATTTCATATTTTTCATAGATATTTCAAAATTATTTCAAATATTTCAAAATATTTAAAAACAATTTAAGATATAAAAGATTCAAATATTTCAAACTGTTTAAATATTTCAGATTGTAATTAGTTCAGGAAAATTAAAAATTATTTTAGTAGATTTCAATAAATTTCAAAAACATTTGAAAATAATTCAGAAAATTAAAAAAAAAAATCAGACGATTTAAGAATAATTTCAGATTTCAATTATTTTAAAATGTCTCACAGATTTCAAAATATTTCAAAATAATTTGTAATATTTTAAAGATTTTTGAGTTTCCATAAATATTCGAAACATTTCACAAAAATTTAGAAATATTTTTAAATATTTTAGAACATTTTGCAGGTTTCATTACCATTTCAAGGATTTCACAAATATTTCAAATGATTTCAAAAATTTCAATTATTTAAATAGGTTTCACAGGTTCCCAAATATTTCAAAATAATTTAGAATATTTCAACGATTTCATATTTTTCATAGATATTTCAAAATTATTTCAAATATTTCAAAATATTTAAAAACAATTTAAAAGATATAAAAGATTTCAAACTGTTTAAATATTTCAGATTTTAATTAGTTCAGGAAAATTAAAAATTATTTTAGTAGATTTCAATAAATTTCAAAAACATTTGAAAATAATTCAGAAAATTAAAAAAAAATCAGACGATTTAAGAGTAATTTCAAAGATTTCAATTATTTTAAAATGTCTCACAGATTTCAAAATATTTCAAAGATTTTACAAATATTTCAAAGAAAAAATTTAAGAATATATCAGAGTTTTCATAAATATTTAAAAGATTCTCGATTTTAAATATTTCAGGGGAAAAAACTGAATTTCAGAAGCAGAAAAAGGACCGACTGTGATCCCTGAAGATCCCAAAACTGAATAAATTATCAACTTCCATAAACAATAAACAATAAACATTCATAATCTCTTCAAACTTTACCTCTAAACTTTTCTCCTGATTTCTCCACTCATTAGAAAGGAATTCTCAACACTCAAGATTAATGCGGAAGACTCTACAAAAAAAGAAAATAAAAAATAAAAAAAATAAAAAAACTCCTCAGTCTTCCCTCGATTCTCAAATACTCGGTATCTCCGCCGAAAATAGAGGAGCGTCAGTCCCACCAAACATGGGCGATTTGCCCTCTCTCGCGATTCTGAGCGCCTGGAGAACGGAAACCGTGTCCAGTTCCTTCTGATTCGGCCTCTCATTGTCCAGACAAATATCAGCCGCTCTTTTCCCGAAAGGCTCGAGCACTTTCACCCTGTAATCGACAATTGTCGAGACCGGATTTCCAGTGAGTCTCAGATTCTCCAAACACGGCAGATTCCCAATGTACTTGACTTCCTCGATGTTCGCGATCCGGTTGCAACTCACGTCCAACTCCTCGAGACAATAGAGTTTCGCGAAACTCGCGAGCGACTTTAGGCTGTTTTGCGAGAGATCCAAGTGGACAATTTGGCCCAGTTTCGTGTGCAGATCGTCCGGCAGACTCTTGAAACTGTTCGAGGCGAGAGAGAGTTGCGAGAGTCTCGGCAGAAGAGTGACATTCGCAATTTCCTGGAGTCTGTTGTTGTTCAGAGTGAGGATCTCGATGTGTGGCATCAGTTTGATGGCCTCGTCGATCGTCTCGATGCAATTGTCGCTCAGATCGAGACGAGTGACTTTCAGCCAGACGTGGGAGTCGTTGGCATTGTCGATGTGTTTGTGGACCTCCTCGCACATGGCCAGTTCGACAATGTTCCGAAGTTTGGTCCTGTGGACGTTGAGGAACTTGACAGTGTCTCGGAGATTGCCCATGTTGTAGATCTTCTCGAGGGGGTACGAGTCGATTGTCAGACTTTCGACGCTCTTGAAATTCGAGAGCTCGATGCTGAGCGTTGAGGGATTGATGTTGCTCGTTCCGTAGGCATCTGGACTTCCTTGAATTGTCAGGGTGGTGAGCTGGGAATTCAGGTCCAGGACGTGGCTGAAGTCGTATTTTTTGTCGACCACTTCGAGTGGCGGGCAGGGATGTTTCAGTCGTTCACTGATTGCGTAGAGCTGTGGAGATCAATTTTTTTTTTTATCATTTACAATTGAAGGATCTGAAATCTTTTGAAATATTGCAAAAGATTTCAGATATTTTTAAACTTTTTACAGGTTCCCAAATATTTCAAGATAATTTAGAAGATTTCATCAGATTTTTCAAAGAT
>NC_046661.1:136911283-136913765 GCF_010883055.1 Belonocnema kinseyi
TGAAAACTTTGAAATGTTTGAAATATTTTTTATTATTTTGAAATATTTATGAAAACACTGAAATCTTTTAAATTTTCTTAATTCTTTTGGAAATATTTTGAAATATTTGTAAAATCTTTTAAATATTTATCAAAACTCTATAATCTCTTAATTTTTTTGAAATATTTTGAAGTATTTGAGAAATCTTTGAAATATTTAAAATTATTTTAAAATATTTCAAAATCTTTGAAATATTTTGGAACCTGTAAAACCTTTTAAAATAATTGAAATCATTTTCAAATCTTCTGATTTTTTAAAAAATCTTCTAACTTATTTTAAAGTGTTTTTGAAAATTATTGAAAGATTTTAAAATATTTGTAAAACCCTTAAAATATTTGAATCTTTGAGATCTTCTAAATTATTTTGAAATATTTTGAAATATTTATGAAAACACTGAAATCTTTCAAATCTTCTAAATTTTTTTGACATGTTTAAAAATATTTGTAAAATCTTTCAAATAGTTAAAATATTTTGAAATCTTCCTGAAATGATTAAAATCTGAAATATTCAAACACTTTGAAATATTTGAATCTTTGAAATCTTTTACATTGTTTTGAAATATTTGTAGATTTTTGTGTAATGTTTCAAATATTTATTAAAACTATGAAATCTTTTAAATATTTTTAATTATTTTGTGAAATATTTTGAAATATTTGTAAAATCTTTTAAATATTTATGAAAATCTCGGAAATATTCTACATTTTTTAAAAATATTTGTAAAATCTTTGAAATATTTATGAAAACTCCAAAATCTTTGAAATATTTCAAATTACTTTGAAATATTTGTAAAATATTTTAAATATTTATGAAATCTCAGAGATATTCTAAATTAAAAAAAAATTTATTAAAACTCTGAGATCTTTGAAATATTTATGAAAACATTGAAATCAGTCAGATCTTCCTAATTTTTTTGAAGATATTTTGAATTATTTGTAAAATCTTTTGAATATCTATGAAACTTATGAAATATCTTAATTTTTTAAAAATATTTTGCAGTGTTTAAGAAATCTTATAAATTATTTGGAAATATTTCGATATCTTTGAAATATTTTGGAACCTGCAAATAAAGTCGTTGAAATCTTCGAAATTATTTTGAAATATTTTGAAATATTTGAAATATTTTGGAACCTGTGAAATCTTTTTAAATAATTGAAATCGTTTAAATCATTCTCAAATCTTCTGTTTTTGTTTTAAATCTTCTGAATGATTTAAAATTTTTTTGAAATTTATTGAAATCTTTTGAAATATTTGTAAAATCCTTGAAATGTTAATGAAACCTCTGAAATATTCTAAATTATTTTTTAATATTTCTAAATTTTTGTGAAATCTTTGAAATATTCTAAATTATTTGGAAATATTTCGATATCTTTGAAATATTTGAAATCTTTGATTTCTTTGTGATAAGTTTTGAAATCTTTTTGAAATTTTTGTAATATTTTGACATCTATGAAACCTTTTGGGAAATGTTTTAAACTATCTAAAAATATTATAAAATTTTAAAATATTTTGGAACGTTTCAAATCTTTTAAACTATTTGAAATCTTTTTGAATTTTTTTCAAACTTTTCGGGAATTTTTGAGTTATTTTGACATCTTTCAAACATACTGGCATGATAGAAATCTTTTTCAATCTTTGAAATAGATCATAAATCTTTAATATACTGATGAAATCTTCTAAATTATCTTGAAATATTTCGATATCTTTGAAATATTTGGGAACCTGTAAAAAGTTTTAAAATATCTGACATTTTTTGCAATATTTGAAACGATTTCAGATCCTTCAATTGTAGATGATAAAAAATAATTGATCTCCACAGTTCTACGCAATCAGCGAACGACTGAAACATACCTTTGAAATCATTCTTAAATCTTCTGATTTTTTTAAATCTTCTGAATTATTTTCAAATGTTTTTGAAATTTATTAAAATCTACTAAAAGAATTTTAAATCTGCCTGAAGTAATTAAAATTTGAAATATTTGAATCTTTTATATATTTTAAAGTGTTTTTAAATATTTTGAAATATTTGTAAAATTTTTGAAATATTTATGAAAACTCTGAAATATTCTGAGTTTTTTGAAATATTTGTAAAATCTTTGAAATATTTATGAAAAATATGAAATCATTGAAATCTTCTAAATTATTTTGAAATATTTCGAAATATTTTGAAATATTTTGAAATATTTGAAATATTTTGGAACCTGTGAAACCTTTTTAAATACTTGAAATCTTTGAAATCATTCTCAAATCTTCTGTTTTTTTGAAGTATTTGAGAAATCTTTGAAATATTTAAAATCATTTTAAAATGTTTTAAAATCTTTGAAATATTTGGGAACCTGTAAAGTTTTTAAAATAATTGAAATCATTCTCAAATCTTCTGATTTTTTAAAAATCTTCTAAATTATTTTAAAGTGTTTTTGAAAATTATTGAATTATTTTAAAATAT
>NC_046661.1:136913865-136932639 GCF_010883055.1 Belonocnema kinseyi
TAAAAAAACCGAAGATTTGAGAATGATTTCAAAGATTTCAAGTATTTAAAAAGGTTTCACAGGTTCCAAAATATTTCAAATATTTCAAAATATTTCAAAATAATTTAGAAGATTTCAATGATTTCATATTTTTCATAAATATTTCAAAGATTTTACAAATATTTCAAAAAATTCAGAATATTTCAGAGTTTTCATAAATATTTCAAAAATTTTACAAATATTTCAAAATATTTAAAAACACTTTAAAATATATAAAAGATTCAAATATTTCAAATTTTAATTACTTCAGGCAGATTTAAAATTATTTTAGTAGATTTTAATAAATTTCAAAAACATTTGAAAATAATTCAGAAAATTTAAAAAAATCAGAAGATTTAAGAATGATTTCAAAGGTATGTTTCAGTCGTTCGCTGAAATTTCAGAAAAGTTTCAACAAGATTTCAAATCATATCACAAAGAAATCAAAGATTTCAAATATTTCAAAGATATCGAAATATTTCCAAATAATTTATAATAGTTCCAGGATTTTAAACTATTTCAAAATAATTCAGAAGATTTTACAAATTCCATAAATATTCTAAATAGTTCACAAATATTTCAAAATAATTTAGAAGATTTAAAAGATTTCAGTGTATTCATAAATATTTTAAATACTTCACAAAGATTTTAGAAATATTTTTAATAATTTAAAAGATTTCAGAGGTTGCATACAAATTTTAAGGAATGAATAAATATTTCAAAAGATTTCAACAAACTTCAACAAATTTTCAAATAATTCAGAAGATTTTTTAAAAATCAGAAGATTTGAGAATGATTTCAAAGATTTCAGTGTTTTCATAAATATTTTAAAGATTTTTTATAATTTTCAGATGTAATAAACTTTTGAAATATTTGAAATATTTTTTTTTTAAATCAATATTTTAGCAAAGATTTAACAGATTTCAAAGTTTAAAATATTTCAAATATTTTAGAAGATTTTGCAGGTTCCCAAATATTTCAAAGATATCGAAATATTTCTAAATAATTTAGAAGATTTAAAAGATTTAAGTGTTTTCATAAATATTTCCAAACCATTAAAAATATTGTGAAGATTTCAGAGTTTTCATAAATATTTCAAAGTACTTTAAAATATTTCAAAATAATTTAGAAGATTTCAAAGATTCAAATATTTTAAGGATTTTACAAATATTTTAAAATATTTCAATAATTTTCAAAAACATTTAAAAATAATTTAGAAGATTTTTTAAAAAATCAGAAGATTTGAGAATAATTTCAATTATTTTAAAAAGTTTTACAGGTTCCAAAATATTTCAAAGATTTTAAAATATTTTTAAATTATTTTAAATATTTCAAAGATTTTCGACTTTTCGTAAATATTTCAAAGATTTCTCAAATACTTCGAAATATTTCAAAAAAAATTAAGAGATTACAGAGTTTTGATAAATATTTAAAAGATTTTACAAATATTTCAAACACTTCAAAGTTTTCATAAATATTTAAAAGATTTTATAAATATTTCAAAATAATTTGAAATATTTCAAAGATTTTTGAGTTTTCATAAATATTTGAAACATTTCACAAAAATTTAGAAATATTAAAAAATAATTTAGAAGATTTCAGAAGTTTCATTAATATTTCAAGGATTTCACAAATATTTCAAAAGATTTCAATAAATTTCAAAAAAAAATTTTAAACAATTCAGAAGATTTAAAACAAAAACAAAAGATTTTAGAATGATTTCAAAGATTTCAATTATTTAAAAAGGTTTCACAGGTTCCAAAATATTTCAAATATTTCAGAGTTTTCATAAATATTTGAAACATTACACAAAAATTTTAAAATATTTTTAAACAATTTAAAAGATTTCAAAGATTTAAATATTTCAAACTGTTTAAATATTTCAGATTTTAATTACTTCAGGAAGATTTAAAATTATTTTTGTAGATTTTAATAAATTTCAAAAACCTTTGAAAATAATTCAGAAGATTTAAAAAAATCAGAAGATTTAAGAATGATTTCAAAGGGATGTTTCAGTCGTTCGCTGACTGCGTAGAACTGTGGAGATCAATTATTTTTTATCATTTACAATTGAAGGATCTGAAATCTTTTGAAATATTGCAAAAGATATCAGATATTTTTAAAATTTTTACAGGTTCCCAAATATTTCAAAGATATCGAAATATTTCAAGATAATTTAGAAGATTTCGTCAATATATTAAAGATTTATGAACTATTTCAAAGATTGAAAAATATTTCTATCATACCTATGTAGGGATTGAAATTTAAAATACTGAAGTGACACCTAGCGATGAGAATGGAAGGATGAAAGGAGAAAAAAATCGGGAGTGCGAAGCGTGGGGCGAAGTGATGCGGATGCGAGATTTCGGACTCTATCCTTGTAATCATTAAATAAATCAATAAATATTCCATTTAAAAAAAAGTCTACATTTCCAAATATTTCATAAATAATTCCAAGATTTTAAATATTCTAACATTTTTTACAGATTTAAAACTTTAAAAATAAATTCACAAAGATTTAAAATATTTTAAAATATTTCACAAAGAATTAAAATATTTTAAATATTTAAAAAAAATTATATAGATTCCAAAACATTAAAAAGATTTCGAAACATTTAAAAATAATGTTGAAGATTTTAAAGATTAAAAAGATTTTAATGATCCCAAAAGGTTTTAAAGATGTAAAAATATTTCAAATATCTTAAAAAAAAGTTTTAAAGAAACTCACAAATTTTTCTAGAAATTTCAAATGATTTCACAAAGAATTCATAGATCCCAAAAGACTTCAAAAATGTCAAAATTTTCAAATCTTTCAAAAAAGTTTTGAAGAAATTCACAACAATATAAAAGATTTCAATTATTTTAAAAAAAAGTATAGATTCCAAAACATTTAACATATTTCGAAATATTGTAAAATAATTTAGAAGATTTCAAATTTTTTAGACATTTAAAAAGTATTTCAAAGATTTCAGAAATATTTCGTTGATTTCACAAAGATTTATAAGATTCCAAAGCTCCCAAAAAGGTTTCAAGGATGTCAAAATATTTCAAATATTTCAGAAAAGTTCCAAATAAATTCACAAAGATTTAAAAAATTTCAAAATATTTCCCAAAGAATTCAGATTTCAAATATTTAAAATCTTTAAAAGGTTCAAAAATGTCCAAATATTTCAAAGTTTTCAGAAAGTTTCAAAAGAATGTTAACAAATTTTAAATATTTCAAGATATTTTAAAAAGAATTCAAAGATTTCAAATATTTGAACAGATTCCAAATTTTTTAAAAGTTTAAAAAAAAAATTCAATGATTTCAAAAATATTTAAAAAGATTTTAAAGATCCCCAAAGGTTTCAAATATTTCACAATATTTAAAAGCTTTCAGAAAAGTTTTAAAGAAATTTACAAACATTTTTTTAAAAATCAAAAGATTTAAAATATTTTAGAGGTTCCGAAAAATTTAAGAGCTTTCAAATTTTTTGAGAATGCTTAAAGCTTTCAAAGATTTCAGAAAGATAAAAAAAATTAAGAAAAAATTTTATAATTTCACAAAGATATCACAGAATCCAAAAGGTTTCAAAGATGCCAAAATATTTCAAATATTCCAAAAGATTTCAACGAAAGAATTTTCCAAAAAATAGTTACATTTTCATCCAAACATATGAATTTTGAACCCAGATATTAAATACCTACCAAAAATATTAATTTTCGAACAAAAAATTTAATATTTACATTTTAAGTTTAAAAAAAAATGAATTTTCAATACAAAATAAAAATATTTTTCAATAATTTAAATGGATTTTCAATCAAAAATATGAATTTTCTACCAAAAAATATTAATTTTTTTTTAAATATATAAACTTTCAACCAAATTGTGAATTTTTAAAGGAACTTTCAACGTAATAGATTTTCGACAAAATAATGAAATTGTCAACCAAACAGAAGAATTTTAAATCAAAAAGAATAGAGAAGAAATTAAATTAAAGAAGTTAAATTTTCAATTGAAAAAATTAATTTCCAACAAATTTTCAATAAAAGAATTAAATTTTGAAAAAAGGGGCTCCAACTAAAATAATAAATCATCAAACAAGAATATCAATTTTTAACCTAATAGATGAATTTTCAAACAAAAAAATTAATTCTAAACCAAAAAAATTAATTTTATACAATAAAAAACATTTTAAATAAAATATATGAATTGCCAACCAAATATTATATGTTTTAATGGAATTTTAAACCAAAAGGCTATTTTTTACAAAAAAAAAATCACATGTTCAACAGAATAGATGAATTTTCAACTAAAAAAAGAATCAGTTTTGAAAAAAAATAGAATGGTTTAATTTTCAGTACGAAAAGTTTTTAAGCAAATAAAATAAATTTGTAACTAATTAGTTAGATTTTCAATCCAACAAATGAATTTTTTATCAAAAAAAAATGTTTAAAAAAAATTAGTTAAATATTTTGTTAAAGAAATTAATTTTCAAACAATTAGTCGACAAGAAGATTAACTTTACACTACAAAAAACAAAATTTCCTACAAAATACAGAATTTAAAAAAATATATTCTAATAATTTTATATCAAAGGAAATGAATTTTTAAGGAAAGTGTTCAGTTTTCATCTTAAAAAGTCAAATATTCTCGAAAAAAATTATTTTTAAACGTGAAAAAATGAATTTTTATTTTTAAAAAAGTTCATTTTCAATCAAGAAAGATGATTTCACCACCAAATAGTTCAACTTTGGGTATGATAGATTAATTTTCAAGAAATTATCGAATTTTTAAAGTAAAATTACTTTAATTTCCAATAGGTACATTTTTAACAAAATATTTAAACATTTTAATTTTTCATTCACAGTTAATGAAATAAGTCTTTAAGCGAATAAAATAAATTTGTAACGAAATAATTAAATTTTTAATCAAGCAAATGTATTTTTTACCAATACTTATTTTTAACCAAAGAAATAAATTTGAAAGAAAAAAAAACTTTATACATAAAAAATCATTTTTAACAAAAAACAGAAAGAATTTTCAACCAAATATTTTATTTTTCCACAAAATTTTCAATAAAAAAGGTTAATTTGCTACGACTTAATTTGCAAATGAAGAAATAAGTTTTCAAAGAAAAAAATAAATAAATAAATTAGTCACCAAATAGTTAAATTTTCAATTAAAAAAAATATTTTTTACAAGAAACTTTTATAAAAGATTAAGACTTAGTTAAGAAAAATAAAAAAAACAATAAAAAACTAATTTTCGAAAAAGAAAGTTAATTTTCAACCAAGAAAGAATACTTTAGGACCAAAAAGTTCAATTTTCAAGTATCAGAGATTAATTTTTAACAAATGATCGAATTTTCAAAGGTAAATTGTATTTAATTTTCAAAACTTACATTTTAACCAAATAGTTGAATATTCAGATGAAAGAAAATAAATAAATCAATAAAAATAAATATTTCAACAAATAAGATCAATTTTCAAATAAAAAATAAATAAAATAGTTTAATTTGCAGTTCATGAAATAAGTTTTTAAGCAAATACAATAAATTTGTTATGAAATAGTTAAATTTTCAATCAAAAAAATGAATTTTTTAGCAAAAAGATTTAAAAAATTACGAATTAATTAAGAAAAAAGACAAATAACTTAATAAAAAATGAATTTTCAAAAAAAAAAATAATTTTCAACAAAGAAAGAATGTTTTACCACCAAAAAGTTCAATTTTCAAGTATCGGAGACTAATTTTCAACAATTGATCGAATTTTCAAAGTTAAATTGTATTAAGTTTTCAATATTTACATTTTTAACCAATAGTTGAATATTCGGACAAAAGAAAATAAATAATATGTAATTAATACATTATTTTATGAAAATTAATATTTTAACAAAATAGATAAATTTTCACCTAAAAAAAATTAATTAAAAAAAAATAGAATAGTTTAATTTTCAGTTCATGAAATAAGTTTTTAAGCAAATAAAATAAATTTGTAACGAAATAGTTGAATTTTCAATCAAAAAAATTAATTTTTTACAAACAACATTTTTAAAAGATTAAGACTTAGTTAAAAAAATTAAAAGAAAAAACTAATTTTCAAAAAAAAATTAATTAATAAATTAATTAATATAAATTATTATTTCAACAAAATAAGATAAATTTTAAACTAAAAAAATAGAATAGTTTAATTTGCAGCTCCTGAAATAAGTTTTGAACAAAATAGAAAAAAATAAAAATAATAATAATATTACATTTTTTATCAAATATGTCAACATTCCAACCAAAGAAAATAAATTAAATAATAATAAATGAATAAATTTTCAAGAAAAAAAAGAAGAGTTTAATTTTCAGTTAATGAAATAAGTTTTTAAGCAAATAAATTTGTAACGAAATAGTTCAATTTTCAATGAAGCAAATGAATTGTTTAGCAAAATTTATTTTTAACTAAAGAAATAAATTTAAAAGCAAAGCAAAAACTTTAATCATAAAAAATCATTTTTAACAAAAGACATTAATTTTATACTTTCATTTGCATACCTTAATTTGCAGTTAAAAAAATAAGTTTTTAGAAAATAATAAATAAATAAATTTGTAACCAAATAGTTAAATTTTCAATTTAAAAAATTAATTTTTACTTTAAAGATTTTTAAAAGATTAAGACTTAATTAGGAAAAAATAAAATAAAAAACTAATTTTCAACCAAAACAGAATGTTTTTCCATCAAAGAAAATAAAAAAGTTAATAAATAATTAATATATTAATTAATAAAAATTAATATTTCACAAAAATAGACAAATTTTCAACTAAAAACGATAAATTAAAAAAAAATAGAATAGTTTAATTTGCCGTTCATGAAATAAGTTTTTAAGCAAATAAAATTTTTTTGAGTGAAATAGTTAAATTTTAAATCAAATGAATTTTTTAGCAAAAAGATTTTTAAAAAACTAAGATCTATTTAAGAAAAAAAGAAAAAGGAATTCAGAAGAACTTAATGGGCAAAAAAAAAAATAATTTTCAAAAAATGATCGAATTTTCAAAGTTAAATTATATGAAGTTTTCAATACTTACATTTTTTACCAAATATTTAAATATTCCAAACGAAGAAAACAAATGATATAATAATAAATAAATAAATTTTCATAACAAAAAATTGAATAATTTAATTTACAATTCATGAAATAAATTTGTAACGAAATAGATAAATTTTCAATAAAAAAACGAATTTTTTACTAAACAGATTAAATCTCTAAAAAAAAATCAACGAAACATTCAGTTAAACTTTTAGTTAAAACAGTAAATTTTCAATTAAAAAAAAATTGTTTTCAACCAAAGAAATGAATTTTCAGCAAAAAAAATTACTTTGATACATAAAAAATCATTTTTAACCAAATATTTGAATATTCAGATCGAAGAAAATAAATAATTAAAAAGTAAGTAATTAATAAATAAATAAATAAAAATTAATATTTCAATAAAATAGATAAATTTTCAACTAAAATAAAAATAAAATAGTTTAATTTTCAATTCATCAAATAAGTTTTGAAGCAAATAAAATAAATTTGTAACGAAATAGCTAAATTTTTAATCAAATAAATTAATTTCCTAGCGAAAAGATTTGAAAAAAAATTGAGAAAAATAAATTTAAAAAAAACAACATAATTTTCAACCAAGAAAAATTATATTAAGAGATTGAATTTTCAAAGTTAAATTATATTAAGTTTTCAGAAACTTTTAAAAAGTTTTTTAGAAAATAAATTAAAGAATAATAAATAAATAAATTTTTAAGTGAAAATAATTAAATTTACAGTTCATGAAATAAATTTTTAAGCAAATAAAATAAATTTGTAACGAAATAGATCAATTTTCAATAAAAAAATGAATTTTTTACTAAACAGATTAAATCTCTTTAAAAAATCAACGCGACATTCAGTTAAAATTTAAGTTGAAAAAGTAAATTTTCTATTAGAAAAAAAAAATTATTTTCAACCAAAGAAATGAATTTTCAGTAAAAAAAAAAACTTTGATATATTAAAAAATCATTTTTAACCAAATATTGGAATATTCAGATCGAAGAAAATAAATAATTAAACAGTAAGTAATTAATAAATAAATGAATAAAAATTAATATTTCAACAAAATAGATAAATTTTCAACTAAAAACGATAAATTAAAAAAAATAGAATAGTTTAATTTGCGATTCATGAAATAAGTTTTTAAGCAAATAAAAATTTTTTTAAAATGAAATAGTTAAATTTTAAATCCAACAAATTAATTTTTTAGCAAAAATATTTAAAAAAAACTAAGATCTAATTCAGAAAAAAATAAAAAGAAATTCAGAAAAAATTAATGTGCAAAAAAAATGATTTTCAACAAATGATCGAATTTTCAAAGTGAAATTATATGAAGTTTTCAATACTTACATTTTTTACCAAATATTTAAACATTCCAAACAAAGAAAATAAATGATATAATAATAAATAAATAAATTTTCATAAGCAAAAAATTGAATAATTTAACTTACAGTTTATACCAAAGAAAATAAATAATTAAATAGTAAGTAATTAATAAATAAATGAATTCAAATTAATATTTCAACAAAATAGATAAATTTTCAACTAAAAAGAATAAATAAAATAGTTTGATTTACAGTTCATCAAATAAGTTTTGAAGCAAATAAAATAAATTTGTGACGAAATAGTTAAATTTTCAATAAAATAAATTAATCTTCTAGCAAAAAGATTTGAAAAAATTAAGAATTAATCAAGAAAAAATAAACTTTAAATAATAATAAAAATAAATTTTAAAAAAAACATAATTTTCAACCAACAAAAATTGTATTACCACCAAAAATTTAAACTTTCGAGTAAGAGAGACTAATTTTCAACAAATGATCGAATTTTCAAAGTTAAATTATATTAAGTTTTCAGAAACTTTTAAAAAGTTTTTATAGAAAATAAATTAAAGAATAATAAATAAATAAAATTTCAAGTAAAAATAATTTAATTTACAGTTCATGAAATAAATTTTTAAGCAAATAAAATAAATTTGTAACGAAATAGATCAATTGTCAATAAAAAACTGAATTTTTTACTAAACAGATTAAATCTCTAAAAAAAAATAAACGAAACATTCAATTAAACTTTTAGTTAAAAAAATAAATTTTCAATTAGAAAAAAAAATTATTTTCAACCAAAGAAATGAATTTTCAGTAAAAAAAAATTATTTTGATAAATTAAAAAATCATTTTTAACTAAATATTGGAATAATCAGATCCAAGAAAATAAATAATTAAATAGTACGTAATTAATAAATAAATGAATCAAAATTAAAATTTCAAAAAAATAGATAAATTTTCAACTGAAAAAAAAATAAAATAGTTTAATTTGCAGTTCATCAAATAAGTTTTGAAGCAAATAAAATAAATTTGTAGAGAAATAGTTGAATTTTCAATCAAATAAATGAATTTTCTAGCAAAAAGATTTTTTTAAATTAAGAATTAATTAGGAAAAAAAATAAATTAAGAAAAATTAAATTTAAAAAAAAAACATCATTTTCAACAAATGATTGAATTTTCAAAGTTAAATTATATTAAGTTTTCAGAAACTTTTTATAGAAACTGAATTGAAGAATAATAAATAAATAAATTTTTAAGAAAAAATAATTTAATTTAAAGTTCATGAAATAAATTTTTAAGCAAATAAAATAAATTTGTAACGAAATAGATCAATTTTAAATATAAAAAAAATGAATTTTCAGCAAAAAAAAAAATTACTTTGATACTTAAAAATTATTTTTAACTAGATAGTTGAATTTTCAAACCAAATAAATAAATAAAATGTAAAATCTATAACCAAATTTAAAGAAAAAAGGTTAAATCTTTACCTGAATAGGATTGAAAGTGTAGCTTTTTGAAGATTGTAGTAAAGCGTCTCCTTCTGTAAAAAACTGAAGCGCCATATTTTGCAGCAAGAAGAAAATATCATAAACGTGCAAATCCAAAAAAAGGGCAAATTCCCTTGGCATGGCTTTATTTAAATAATTGTATACGGCATTTAAATAAACTTCGAGGCCAACTCTTCTTTTTTCAACAAACACTTCATTTTTATTCCCAATTAGCTTTTTTGGCGGTAGAATATCTTTTTCGACACAGTGCTCCGCAACTAAAATTTCGTGCAGATCAGCAAATTCACTGTATCTGTAAAAATATCCAGTTTTATTAAATAAATAAACAAAGCCCGAAATTCTAGCTCTCAAAACGTGGAAAATAGGAGAGTAAATTCTTTCCAAAAATTCTAAAGAATTCAAGTCGAAATATATTCTTTTTCCAACAAAACAGTTTCATTTGAAAAAAAATAGTTGAACTTTCAAAAAAATGATGAATTTTTAACGGAATTTTTAAACTTTTAATCAAAAAGCCGAATTTTCGACAAAAATATTCATTTTTAACCAAAAAAGATTAATTTTTAGTTAAAAAAGATGCTTTTTACGTCGTAAAAGATGGATTTTAAAAAAGAACATATTTTCAATGAAAAAATAATTAATCTTCAACAAAGAAGATGAATTTCATACAAAAAATTAAGCTTTAACCAAAAACAATTGAAATTTCAACCAAATCGTCGAATTTTTAAAACAAAAAGACGAGTTTTTTCTAGAAAAGAGCTGAAATTTCAACCTTAATTGTTGAATTTTCAACAAAAAATTTAATTTTCATATAAGGAAGCAGAATTTTTAACAAATTATTTTATTTCTAACCAAAAAAGATCAATTTTCTAGCAGAAAAAAAGTTTCTGTCTAAAAACAAAAGAGCTCATTTTATATGACTTTTTAACCAAATAAATGAACTTTTAACCAATTATTTAAATTTTGAACCAAAGGGATCAATTTTCAAACAAGAAGATTAAATTTCTACAAAAAAAAATTCAAAAAAAAGAAAATAATTTTGAGCCATACAATTGCCTTTTTTCCCAAAAAGATGAAATTTTCACAAAACTAGATAAATTTTCAAAGCCTAAAAAAATAGTTCTGCGAAATTATTGAATTTTCCAGAAAAAAAATCATTTTTAACCAAATAGTTTCATTTTCAACCAGAGGGTCGAATTTTTAAGACAAAAATACGAATTTTTTAGAAGATAGCGAAAATTTCAACCTGGAATATTGAATTTTCAATAAAAAATTTAATTTTCATAATTGAAAACAGAATTTTCAACAAAAAAAGATTAATTATTAACCAAGAAAGATCAATTTTCAACCAGAAAATTTTTTTCTACTTAAAGACCAAAGATCTAATTTTTCAACTGAAAAACAAGAATTTTTAACAAAATAGCTTTACTTTTAACAATTTATTTAAATTTTCAACCAAAAGGATCAATTTTCAAACAAGAAGTTTAACTTTTCAAAAAAAATATAAAAAAAAAAAGAATTTTTACCAAAAACAAAACTTTCTATTTAAAAACCAAACATCTCATTTTTCAATTAAAAAATATAACTTTTCAACAACCTAAATTAACTTTTAACAAATTATTTAAATTTTCAACGAAAACCATCAATTTTCAAGCAAGAAAATTTAATTTCTACAAAAAAAAATTCAAAAAAAGAAAAGAATTTTAAGCCAAACAATTGCATTTTTACAACAAAAAAAACTAGAATTTTTACAAAAATAAATGAATTTTTAAAGTCTAAAAATTATTTCTGCCAAATAATTGAATTTTTAACAAAAAAATATTATTTTCAACCAAAAAAGATCAATTATTAACCAAGAAAGATAAATTGTCTACCAGATAAAAATCTTCTAATTAAAAACAAAAGATATAATTTTTCAACTAAAAAGATGAATTTTCAAAGCCTAAAAAATGTGTTCTGTCAAATAAATTAATTTTCAAGAAAAAAGTTAATTTTCAACCAAGCAGCAGGGTGTCCAAGAACTTAATTTTCAAAATTCCCAGATTTTTTCTTCACTAATTTTGAATTTTCCTTGATCATTAATATTCAAATACCAGCATTTTAATTTTGAAATAATTTCAACATTTATTATCTTTTATAAACGGTATAAAACAGAATTTCAGACACATTTTTAAATTTACTAATTTATTTTAAATAAAACTAGAAGCCAAAACACGGATTTTCTGTGCAAAAATTAAATTAAAACAGAAATTACTTCAGCAAAAAATTAATTTTCCATGAAACTGATACATTTTTACCCAACAAATATAAAATTTCAAACCAAGGAAATAATTTTTTCACTAAAAAGGGAGAATCTCAACTAAAAAAAGATAAAATCTTAAACAAACTAAATTTCATTTTCAGTTAAAAAATAATTTTTTACTCAAAAAATTATACATTTTTTAACAATGTGATTTAACTTTTACATAAGTATTTGAATTAGCAATTTAAAAAATTAATTTTTAACAAAATAGTTTAACTTTTAACCAAAGAGGTAAATTTTCAACTACAAATATAAATCTTTAAAAAAAAAAGACTTTTCAGCAAAAAATTAATTTTCCACGGAACTGATGCATTTTTACCCAACAAACATAAAATTTCAAAAGAAGAAAATTATTTTTTTTATTAAAAAGGGAGAATTTTCAACTAAAAATATAATTCTTTAAAAAATTTAATTGCATTTTTGATTAAAAAGTAGAATTTTTTAAAATATGATTTAACTTTTGCCCAAGTAGTTGAATTTGCGATTAAAAAGATTAATTTTTAACAAAATAGTTTAACTTTTAACCAAAGAGGTAAATTTTCAACTACAAATATAAATCTTTAAAAAAAAAAGACTTTTCAGCAAAAAATTAATTTTCCACGGAACTGATGCATTTTTACCCAACAAACATAAAATTTCAAAAGAAGAAAATTATTTTTTTTATTAAAAAGGGAGAATTTTCAACTAAAAAAATAATTCTTTAAAAAATTTAATTGCATTTTTAATTAAAAAATAGAATTTTTTAAAATATGATTTAACTTTTGCCCAAGTAGTTGAATTTGCGATTAAAAAAGATTAATTTTTAACAAAATAGTTCAACTTTCAAACAAAAAGTAGTATTTTTATTTTGAAAAAAATAATATTTCCACTAAAACAGATGCATTTTTAACATAAAAAAATAAATTTTTTTTAAATAGTTGAATTGCATTTTTATCTGAAAGAGATGAAATTTATCTTAAAAATGAAGGCATTTTTATTAAACAAATAAATTTTTTTTAATTTAAACAAAAGAGCAGAATTTTCAACCAAAAAGTATCATTTTTTAGAAAAATTGTACCAAATAGTTGCATTTTTCTTCAAGAAAGAAGACATTTCTTTTCAAATTTGTGATTAAAAAAGATTAGTTTTTAACAAAATAGTTCAACTTTCTACCAAAAAGTTGTACTTTTATTATGAAAGAAATTATATTTCTACTAAAACTGATAAATTTTTAAATGAAAAAATCTTCAATCAAAGTGTTTTAATCTCAATCCAAAAAGTTGAATTTTGAACCCGAAAATATTATACATTTTTAGCAAAAAAGTTAATTTTCAACAAAAAATAGTTGAATCTTCAACCAAGAAGTTTAAATTTCAAACCGAAAAGATAAATTTTCTACAAAAGAGTTAAACTATCAACAAAAAATGTAATTTGGTAAGAAATAGTAAAATTTCGTACCAAATTGCAGTATTTTCCATCCAAAAAGACAAATTTTCATTTAAAAAATATGACCTTTCACCCCGAAAAATTGAATTTTTGACATTAAGATAAATTCTAAAAAAATAAAGGCGAATTTTCCACCCGAGAATATAAATTTTTGCCAAAAAAAAGTTAATTTCCAACAAAATATAGTTAATCTTCAAACAAAAAGTTGAAATTTCAATCCAAAAAGTTGAATGTGACCCGGAAAATATAAATTTTCAAAAAAAAAATAAAATTCAGTAACAAAAAGTAGAATATTTCCTACCAAATTGCAGTATTTTCAATCCAAAAAGACGAATTTTCAACTCAAAAATCTGACCTTTCACCCTGAAAAATTGAATTTTTGACATAAAGATAAATTCTAAAAAAATAAAGGCGAATTTTTCACCCGAGAATATAAATTTTTACCAAAAAAAGTTAATTTCCAACAAAATATAGTTAATCTTCAAACAAAAAGTTCAAATTTCAATCCAAAAAGTTGAATGTGACCCCGAAAATATAAATTAAAAAAAAAAAAAAAATTTAGTAACAAAAAGTAGAATATTTCCTACCAAATTGCAGTATTTTCATTCCAAAAAGACGAATTTTCAATTCAAAAATTTGACCTTTCAACCCGAAAAATCGAAATTTTTGACGTAAAGGTTAACTCTCAAAAAAGAAAGACGAATTTTCTACAAACAGTTGAATTTTCAACCCGAATATATACATTTGTACAAAAAAAAAGTTAATTTTCTACAAAAAAATTAAATTTCAAAGAATTTTCAACTCAAAAATCTGAATTTTCAATCTCAAAATATGAATTTTTGACATAAAAGCTAATTTTTAATAAAAAATAAGAATTATGTATTAACAGTTCAATTTTAAAGCAGAAAATATAAATTGTTCACAAAAAAGGTAATTTTCAACAAAATATAGCTGCATTATTAACCAAAAAACAAAAATAATTTTCGACTAAACTAGAATTTTTAACCCGAAAATATAAATTTTTAACAACAAAAGTTTACTTTTAATGAAATAAGAGAATCTTCAAACAAATTGTTGAAGTTTTAATTCAAAAAATTATTTTTCTACAAAAAAGTTAAATTTTGACCCCAAAAATATATAATTTCGAGAAAAAAGTTAATTTTTAATCAAATAGTAGCAAAAAATAAAATAAAAAAATTCGCAAAACTGTACAAATTTCAATCCAAAAAATTGAATTTTGAACCCGAACGTATAAATTTTCAATAAAAAATTTAAATTTCAAAGATATAATACAATTTCCTATACTAAATTGTAAAATTTACAATCTAAAAAGGCGATATTTCATCCTAAAATATGATTTTTCGACATAAAAGTACAATTTTTAACAAAAAAGACGATGTTACTACTATTTGTTGAATTGTAAACCAGAAAATATAAATTTTTAGAAAAAAAAGTTGATTTTCAACAAACTACAGTTAAACTTTAAACAAAATGTTCAAATTTCAATTTAGAAAAAGGTGAATTTTGAACCCGAAAATATAAATTTTTAACGACAAAGAGAAATTTCAAAGAATTTTCAACTCAAAAATCTAAATTTTTAATCCCAAATTATAAATTTTCAACAAAAAAGTTAAATTTCAAAGAAATAATAGAATTTCCTATACCAAATTGTGAGATTTACAAGCCATAAAGGCGAATATTCATCCTAAACATATAATTTTTCGACATAAAAATAGATTATTGAAAAAAAAGACGATTTTTCTACTATCCGTTGAATTTTACACCAGAAAATATAAATTTTTAGTAAAAAAAGTCCATTTATAACAAAATATAGTTAATCTTCAAACAGAAAGTTCAAATTTCAATCCAAAAGTTTGAATTTTGATCCCAAAAATATAAATTTTTAACAACAAATTTTAATTTCAAAGAATTCTAAGAAATTTTAAATCAAAAATCTGAATTTTCAATCCCAAAATATAAATTTTCAATCAAATATTTAAATTTCGTAGGAATAGTACAATTTCCTATACTAAATTGTAAAATTTACAATCTAAAAAGGCAAAATTTCATCCTAAAAATAGAATTTTTCGACATAAAATTACATTTTTTAACAAAAAGACGATTTTTCTACTATTTGTTGAATTTTAAACCAGAAAATATAAATTTTTAGGAAAAAAAGTTCATTTCCAACAAACTATAGTTAATCTTCAACCAAAAAGTTTAAATTTCAACCCAAAAAGTTGAATTTTGAACCCGAAAATATACATTTTCAACAAAAAAGTTAAATTTCAAAGAATTTTCAACTCAAAAATCTAAATTTTCAATCCCAAAATATAAATTTTCAACAAAAAATTTAAATTTCAAAGAACTTTCAACTCAAAAATTTAAACTTTAAATCCCAAAATATAAATTTTCAACAAAAAAGTTAAATTTCAAAGAACTATCAACTCAAAAATCTAAATTTTCAATCCCAAAATATAAATTTTCATCAAAAAAGTTAAATCTTAAAGAAATAGTACAATTTCCTATATTAAATTGTAAAATTTACAACCTAAAAAGGCAAAATTTCATCCTAAAAGTAGAATTTTTCGACATAAAACTACATTTAAGAAAAAAGACGATTTTTCTACTATTTGTTGAATTTTAAACCAGAAAATATAAACTTTTAGGGAAAATAGTTCATTTTTAACTAATTACAGTTAATCTTCGACCAAAAAGTTAAGATTTCAACCAAAAAGTTGAATTTTGAACCCGAAAATATACATTTTCAACAAAAAAGTTAAATTTCAAAGAATTTTCAACTCAAAAATCTAAATTTTCAATCCCAAAATATAAATTTTCAACAAAAAATTTAAATTTCAAAGAACTTTCAACTCAAAAATCTAAATTTTCAATCTCAAAATATAAATTTTCAACAAAAAATTTAAATTTCAAAGAACTTTCAACTCAAAAATTTAAACTTTAAATCCCAAAATATAAATTTTCATCAAAAAAGTTAAATTTCAAAGAAATAGTACAATTTCCTATATTAAATTGTAAAATTTACAACCTAAAAAGGCAAAATTTCATCATAAAAGTAGAATTTTTCGACATAATACTAAATTTAAGAAAAAAGACGATTTTTCTACTATTTGTGGAATTTTAAACCAGAAAATATAAACTTTTAGGGAAAAAAGTTCATTTTTAACTAATTACAGTTAATCTTCGACCAAAAAGTTAAGATTTCAACCCAAAAAGTTGAATTTTGAATCCAAAAATATAAATTTTCAACAAAAAAGTTAAATTTCAAAGAATTTTCAATTTAAAAATCTAAATTTTAAGTCCCAAAATATAAATTTTCAACAAAAAAGTTGAATTTCAAAGAAAGAGTAGAATTTCCTACACCAAATTGTGAAATTTACAAGCTAAAAAGTCGAAATTTCATCCTAAAAATATGATTTTTCGACATAAAAGTACATTTTTTAACAAAAAAGACGATTTTTCTACTATTTGTTGAATTTTAAACCGGAAAATATAAATTTTTAGGGGAAAAAGTTTATTTTCAACAAACTATAGTTAATCTTCAAGCAAAATGTTCAAATTTCAATTTAAAAAAGTTGAATTTTGAACCCAAAAATATACATTTTTAACAAAAAAATTAAAGTTCAAAGAATTCAAGGAAATTTCAAATCAAAAGTCTGAATTTTCAATCCCAAAATATAAATTTTCGACATAAAAGTTAATTTCCAACAAAAAATATAAATTTTTAACGGAAAAATATAGTTGAATGGTAACCAAAAAGTTCAAATTTTGATCCAAAAACACGAATTTTCTACAAAAAACAGTTAAATTTTGAAACCGAAAATATAAATCTTCATCAAGAGAGTTAATTTTCAAGCAAATAGTACAATTTACTACAAACTTTTTAACCAAAACTATTTTTAAATTTAAATAAACAATTTTAAACTTAATTATTTTTTTCTAAAAAACTTCTTTCTATTCGAATGTCTGATATTAATTTTTTGTTTCAGAATTCTACTTTTTTCGTTAAAAATTTGACTATTTTATTGAAGATTTAACTATTTTGTTAAAAATTCTTGCTTTTTTTGTTGTTGAAAATTAATTTTTTTTCAACTGAAAATTCACCTCCGATTTTTTGTTTAAGAATCATCTCTTTGATTATAGAAAATATTTTTTTGTTTTTTGAGAATTATTTTTTCAACTGTAAATTTAAATAATGAATGCAATTTTAATTATGAAAACTAGGAGATAATATAGGTTTTCTTTTTAATTAAATACCTGTGTTTCACGGTCCACTTGATTGAGGCGATCCTAACCTCAATTGTATAAAAAGTGACACTATCGACTGTTTCACTCGAGGGAATTTTAATATCCACATCTTCCTGATTAAACAGAAGACAAGCCATTCTTCTCGAGTTTCAATTTTTGCCGAATTAGCCGATTCGTGTGAAGAAAATAGCGATTAAAATTTACTGCGATGAATTTGATATCTCGGGGTTATCAAATCGCGAGCTTTTTCACGTTTTTATCAAGACACCTTGTTCTCTTCTTCTGCATCAAAGACTTGTAGAACACACATTACATCCGAGTTTATTTGACGAATGAATGAATAATAGATTACTATTTTCTTGAAAATGGCATTTCGCTATTTATCTTTTTGACAGTTCCTCAGAATTTCACAGCTGATTTTATTTTTATTTTGTCAGACTTGAGCGCTGCCAACTGGCGGAAATTGAAAGCTTACTTTTCCTATATATGAAAACTCGTAACCTCCATTAGTAGCAAAGATACTATCTTTGATTCAAGGGCATGTGACACAGCTAAATACCTATATTACCGACCTCACTATTTCGGTTCAATGAATGTTTTTTTGAACCTAAGAACTTTTTTTGTAAATAAAATATCGAGCTGAAACTTAGGGAAATGTATTAGAGTACAATAAAGTGCGTTTAGGTACTGCATTTTGGTAGAAACTTGAGTGAAAATTATTTTATCTTTTTTCTGAACCTCAACATTTTTTGAACGTTCGAATTTTTTTTATAGATAAAATATCGGTCTCAAACTTTGAGAAATGCAAGAGTCGAAAGAAAACTACGTTTGAGTACAAAGCTTAATAATAACAGATGTAAAAAAAAATATTTCAAC
>NC_046661.1:136932739-136956953 GCF_010883055.1 Belonocnema kinseyi
ACTTTTGCATTTCTCAAAGTTTGAGACCGATATTTTATGTATAAAAAAAGTTTGAACGTTCAAAAAATGTTGAGGTTCAGAAAAAAGATGAAATAATTTTCAATGAAGTTCCTACCAAAATTCAGTACCTAAAAGTACTTTATTGTACTCTAATACATTTCCCAAAGTTTCAGCTCGATATTTTATTTACAAAAAAAAGTTCTTAGGTTTAAAAAAACATTCAGTGAACTGAAAAACTGTGGTCGGTAATATAGGTATTTAGCTGTGTCACATGCCATGGCGACTGGCGACCTCTGTTTTAAATGTATAAAATTAATGGAACTTAAAACTAGATTTCTACTTTTATCGATCGCCAAGAAAAATGTTAAAATAATATTTATTTCAATCATATCTTAAAATTGCATTCTTTTAAATAATATAAACGATTATTAAATTAATAGATATATTGCGAAATCATCAAATTTAATAATATTATTATATAAATTATAATTAAATTTTTTATCAAAACGTAAAGTTATTATAAGCTAAATTACAATTAAATAAATTTATTATATTAATGTTTTAATAATGTTAAATATTTAATATAGAAAAACTTATTATTTTTAGATTAAAATTAAATAATATCGTATTTTTATTTTAACGTTATCGAATCCAAATTTATTAACTATTTAATATTGTTGCTATATCAATTCTAAATTTTACATAATTGAGTTATAAAAATTTTGTTGTTGTTTACGTTTTAGTTATAATAATAATATTTTCATGAGTTCTATATTAGCAAATTATAAAGGGTAATAATATTATGTTATACATGCCCTATAATTTTTTTAACTAATATTATATTCATATTTCATATTTTTAAATTATTGACAGATTTAAAATTAAATTTAAATAAATTTTAAATTGGTTTATTCATTGTTACAATAATAATTTTTCTAATTTTATCTTACAATTTAATTTTAAAAGATTATTAAATGAATAGATATATTGTGAAATCATTAAGTTTAATAATATTATAATATAAATTACAATTTAATAATAAGAAGTAAAATATCAAATTACATAAAGATTGGATTTAAATTGTTTAATATTTAGTAACATAAATATGTTATTTCCTCTCAGATTATGTATTTGAATATTGGCTATTATATAATAAATAAATAAATTATATTATTGTTTTAATTATGTTAAAGATTTAATGTTGAAAAACTTATTATTTTTAGATTAAAATTAAATAATATCGTATTTTTATTTTAACGTTATCTAATCAAAATTTATTAACTATTTAATATTGGAGCTATATCAATTCTAAATTTTACATAGTTGAGTCATAAAAAATTGTCTTTTGTTCACGTTTTAGTTATAATAATAATATTTTCATGAGCTCTATATTAGCAAATTATAAAGGGTAATAATATTATGTTACACATGCCCTATAATTTTTTTAACTAATATTATATTCATATTTCATATTTTAAAATTATTTACAGATTTAAAATTAAATTTAAATAAATTTTAAATTGGTTTATTCATTGTTACAATAATAATTTTTAAAATTTTATCTTAAAATCTAATTTTGTCAAATAATATAAAACATTATTAAATAAATAGATATATTGTGAAGTCATTAAGTTGATTAATATTATAATATAAATTAAAATTTAATAATAAAAAATAAAATATCAAATTACGTAAAGATTGGATTTAAATTGTTTAATATTTAGTAACATAAATATGTTATTTCCGCTCAGATTATATATTTAAATATTGGCTATTACTTTCGTAATAGAGGTTTCTTTTTTTCTTTTAAATAATTGTATTACAGTTACATAATTTGTTATGGTGCCTCCGATATTGTGAAATGAATATTTAAATTCAATTTTCTGAATTATATGTACACATATTTTAATTTTTTTAACTTAGCTAGAAAGCTTATTAATAAATTTAATGTAGAGAAATCCAGTTTGAAATTTCCATTTTCCGTGATTTAATTCAAATTTAGGTAAACTTAATTTTTTAGACCGTCAAGAGAAGGAAAAATATATAGTTTAGTTTCATGGGAAAATTTCAAACAATTTTTTACTAATGAGTTCTAAGAGCTCATTAAAAAAGATTCAAAAACTTTTCATATTATTTTATAAACTAAAAAAAGGGTTAACAAGTGTTTAAAGCAACATCAATAAAAAAAAATATTTTAGAAAAAATTTTGGTAAATTTAAGAAATATTTACAAGTTTTAACACCATTAAAAAACGATAAAAATTTATAAGATATTTTAGGACTTTTTGGAAAATTTAGGATAATGACATAAATTCTTTAGGTTCCCAAAACAATTTTTTAAGAATTTTTTATTTGAAAAATGAGCAAAAATGAGCAAAATGTTTTAATTTTGTAACATTAAAAAATAAATTAAACCATAAAATTCTCTAAATATTTTGAAAATTTACAGGAATAAATAAGATATGCATTCACACACTAAATTCTTTCTTTCAGAATCTAATTTCAACAATAATATAAGTCTTCAGAAAATTTTAACAAATGAATTGTTATTAGAAAATTGAGCAAATTATAAAAATGAGTACAAAAGTGAGCGCGCACGTGCGCGCGCACATAATAGTCTAGTATTCTTTAAAAAGATAGGTTTTAGAGTTCTGAGCCGGTTATATTACTCTGAGAACGGTAACGAGAATGAGAACATTACCAAGAATATAACCGAGAACTAAATTCTCTGAGAATTTATGAGAATCTCAGAATTTATTTTAATTAATGGAAAATTACATTTTTTCGTTGACTTTTCGGTTGAAAATTCAACTCTTTTTTTGATAAAAATGAAACTGTTTTATTAGAAATTAAGCTATTATACTATTTTTTTGAAAGTTCAACTATTTCGTAGAAAATTTACTTTTTGTTTAAAATTTATATTTTGGCGTTGAAAAATAAACTGAAATATTTTATGAATGAAAGTTCCACTTACAAAAATTTTTTTTCACAAATTTATCTGTTTTAGTACAAAAATGATCTTTTTCAGATAAAAATGCAACTATTTGGAAGAGAATTTAACTATATTGTTCAAAATTTATCATTTTCAGTTGAAAAAATTCGTCTTTTTCGATTAAAAATTCAATTTTTTCGTAGAAACATTTTTTTCGTTACAACAATTCAATTTTCGATGTTACTGAGTTAATTGGAATCTTTTTTGGATGAAAACTCAACTTTTTTTGTAAAAAAAATTCTTTTGCTTCACGATAAATTTCATATTTTTTTATAAAAATGCAACTATTTGCTAGAGATAAATTTAAAAAAATGAGATTAATTTTCAAACAAAAAGATACATTTTTGACGAAATAGATGAATTTTGAACTAAAAAAGAAAAATTTCAACAAAAAACGAAAATTACATTTTGAAATACAAATTTTTTTATCCCAACTGATGAATTTTCAACATATGAAACTTCAACTGGAATAGTAGTTAAATTTTATGCAAAAAGATAAGTTTTCAACTAAAAAAATGAAGCTTCAACTGAAATAATTAAATTTTCAACAACAAAAATTAATTTTTACTAGAAAAAGATAAATTGTTAACCAAAACTGAAATAATTACATTTTGAGTTAAAAAATCAATTTTCAACAAAAAAAACGGATTTTTAAATAAAAAAGTTCATCATTTTATAATCAAAAATTGAATAAATAAATTTTGAGTTAAAAAATACTTGTTCAACCAGAGATGAATTTCTAACTAAAATTATGAAATATTCAACTGGAACAATAGTTACATTTTTAGTTCAAAAGAATAATAATTTTCAACTTAACAAAGAAAAAAAATTCAACAAAATACTTAAATTTACGGCAAAAACTTTATTTTTCTCTAAAGAAACAAACTATTTTGCAATTAAACAGCTTATTTTTCAACAAATAATTTGTAACAAAAGAGTTGAACTTTCAGCCAAGTAATTTTATTACCAACCTAAGAGATGAATTTTTGAATAAAATTATTATTATTTAATTAGAATACCTGCATTTTTAACTGAAAAGAAGAATTTTTAAACAAGGAGAATACATTTCAAAAGAGAATTTACTGTGATGACTGGAATCTTTTTTGGTTGAAAACTCAACTTTTTTTGCAATAAAAAATTCTTTTTCTTTAAGATAAATTTCATATTTTTCGATAAAATGCAACTATTTTCTAGAGAATTTAACAATTTTGTTAAAAAGTCATCCTTTTTTATTAAAAATTCGTCTTTTTGGATTGAAAATTCAATTTTTTTCGTAGAAAGTTATTTCTTGTTAAAAAATTAATAGTTTCATCGTGAAAACTCGACTAAAACCTTATTCAACAGAAAATTCAACTATTTTTTTTAAATTGTTCTTTTTCATTTAAAACTTCATCTGTTATAGAAAAATGTATTTTTTATATGAAAATGCAACTTTTTGGTTCAAAATCGTTGTTTATTTATTTTTTTTTGCGTAAAAATGCATCAGTTTCGTGAAAAATTAATTTTTTGTTGAGCAGTCATATTTTTTGTTTAAAAAGTGAAGTTTTGTAAAGAAAATTTGTCTTCTGGTTTTATGGTTCAATAATTTAGATAAAATTTTATTTATTTTTCGAGTGAAAAATCTTTATTTGTTGGAAATTTGTTTTTCTTTTATTTTAAAATTCTTTTCTTTTGTTGTATAAATTTCATTCTTTTTTGTTATTTAATTATTAACTATGACAATTATCGTTGGTAATTTGTCTTCTTAGGTTAAATATTCAACTATTACGTTAAAAATTCAATTATTTTGTTAAAGAGTTATCTTTTGAAGTAGAAAAAATTTTGTTTGTTGAAAATAATTTAATATATTTGAAAATTTTTAATTTGTAAATGAAACACTGTAATTCCTGAATATGTCTGAGCTACAAAATCATTTATATTCAACCGCTGATATAACTTGAACAATAAAAATATTGTTGAAAATCATACATTCTTAAATTCCCTGAAATTCTTTTAAATTCTCCTAAATTCTGTCATATTCTCGGTTGTATAACCTTAACCTAAATTCTCGGGAATTTAAGAACTCTAATCCGGATGGGAAATGTTGGTCAAACTAATCCAACAGATGGCGCCACAAAAAGTAGGTTTGACTTTTTCATTGAATTGTATTAAGAAAAAGCAAAAATAATTAAAAACTTCATGCTATTTGCAAATAAACCAAAAATATATATATGTGAAAAGATAAGAGTAACGATTACTTATTATTTAAAAATAGAAAACGTCCTAAAAATATGTAGTTTAATATGAATAAACTTTAATTTTAAAATACATTTCGAAAGCAGTTCGAACTTCATATTTCTATGATTTATTTTACTGATATGATTGATTTGATTATTTTTTCTAGTTAAAAAAATTATTTATTGTTAAAATTATTAACGGATCCAATGAAAAAATTAACAATATTTAATTCCTCAATGAGAAAATTATTTAAAAATATATACATGATAAGAAGAAGTAATAAAACATATATCACTTATATCCAATATAAATATACTAATAATTAAAATATGTAAGACCACAACTTCAGTTGCAAAGTGAAGAATCTTTGTACCTTTAAAAACTTAACAATTTAGAGTTTTGAAGGAAATATTTTTAAAAAGTAATGGTAATTTTAATTAAAATGTTTGGAGGGAATTATTTGGTAAAAAGTCAATGAAAAATCTGATAAATGAGAAAATGGATTTAATATTATTTAATATAATGTACATATTTATTTAAATTGATTTAAATTGAACCGAACATCATACAGGGTGGACACGCTGGGGCTTACATACATATCGAGTTAAATGCTACCCAAATTGCACAACAGCAGAGGAGAAGCCATTATACAGGGGTATTTTCATATTTCGCGCCTTTAAAGTTGCATTCGGATCGGCCATTCGGCCAAGGCCGTGCATCTTCGGATCAAGTTCATGATAGTTTCCATGGTTGCGTTCGAAACTTTAAACGGTTATGTCCAGATTCACTTGTTTGCCCTAATCGCTGTCAGAAAATGTAGGTAATGTCAATTTAAACTTTACGCATGTAATATTTCATTCACTTTATTTGAAAAATATCCTGTCTATTCATAACATACCTTTTTTATGCAGTAAAAATAAGCATTAAACACCATTCACTCTTCGCCCACGGGAAGCGCAGAATATTATTACTATTTTATAGTATTTGTCACTCAGCAGCCATTCTATAATGTCATTAACACAGAAAAAAATGACGTTTATTTCTCAATTCACATGTCTCACTTCATTATTAACTAAACACTTTTATTATTTGTAATTACTATATAACATAACCTATATTGTTTCGACACTTATATCCGTTTGAAGTTTCGAACGCAACCATGGAAACTATCATAAGCTTGATCCGAAGATGCACGGGCTTGACCGACTGGCCGATCCGAATGAAACTTTAAAGGCGCGAAATATGAAAATACCCCTGTATAATGGCTTCTCCTCTGCTGTTGTGCAATTCGGATAGAATCTAACTAGCCATGTATGTAAGCCCCAGCATACCCACTCTGTATATACAAATAGTTTTATTATCGGTAAAAAAAATTTGTTTTTGCTAAAAATGCTTCACATTATCATACGAATGACATTTAATAACAAAAATAATTTAAGAGTTTATAATAACCACTGTGATAAACAATTATTTTGGCAAAATATTAGAGTTTGAGATTGTTTAAATTATAATTTCCTTCAGTGGCCAGAACGACTTCAGGTATTCCTTAAAATAATAAGTATTTAATAATATTAGATAAAATATAACAATTTAAATTTTTCTCAACAAATCAGATAAACAGATTGGAAATTTTGGCCCTTAGCAATGGAAATTTTTTGTTTGCACTGGAAATGTTTTAAGTTATTGGACGAATGTCTGCTTGTCACCAAAATATTAGAAAAGTTAACAATAACCACTGGTATTAACAATTCTTGTGACAAAATATTTAAACAGCATTCAGTGTTATGATTCATTTTCAATCTATTAAGATTGAAAATCCGACTTTTTCCAAGTGAAACTGCCAACATTTAGAAATTGTTTATGTAAATTGTTTTTAAACATGTAACTTGTTATATTCCGATAAATATGATGAAAGATACATTTTTTTAGAAATATCCTTAGCCATTGTGGCGATTAAAGAAAAGAAAAATTTTGATTCGTTGAACAGTTTAAAACATTTTCAGTGCAGAAAAAAATTTCTAAGCGCAAGCACAAAAATTTTGAACTTCTTTATCTAATTTGTGTACAAAAATTTAAATTGTTATATTTTATCAAATATTATTAAATATTTATTATTTTAAGGATTACCTGAAGTCGTTCTGGCCATTGCAGAAAATTATAATTTGAAAAATCTCAAATTCTAATATTTTGCCACAAAAATTGTTTATCACAGTGGTTATTATAAACTTTTAAAGTATTTTTGTTATTAAATTTTATTCCTACATTAATGTGAAGCATTTTTAGCAAAACATTTTTTTACCGATAATAAGATTATTGGTCAATTTATTCATAAAATTGGTTTATAATAAATAAATAGATTAATAAGGACATTATTTGTATTCTATGAGTTTCTAAACATTTATTTAAGACAATATAAAGTTTTCCTGATCAGTTATTAAAGCGTAAAAAATTGTTATATAAAAAATTTTAGTTTTTCCATGCCACTGCCTAAACCAAACTCCCTGGCAGTCCGAAGGAACCGAGTGGAGCCTCTGCAAAGTACCCGTAAAGACCCCATTCGGTTCCTTTTTAAAAAACTAAAAAAAAAAAAAACAGCAAAATCAACTTTTAAATTGTTGAAATTCGGATTCTACGTTAAAATTCCCTATAGTTGGTGAAGGAATAATCGCAATATTTTTTTTTTTACAACGGTAAAAAGTTTAAAAAAATATAAGACGCATAACGCCTGTTGACTGATACACTTCAAACGCATCATCTGTAAGTAGCAGTCAACAGGCGTTATAGATCTTACATATTTTTTTAACTTTTTACTGCTGCAAAAAAAAGTATTGCGATTACTCCGTGAGTTTCCAATAGAGACTTTAACGTGAAAAGCGGAATTTCAACAGTTTAAAAGTTGATCTTGCTGTTTTTTTTGAGTTTTTTAAAAAGGAACCGATTGGGGACCCAATGGGGTCTTTACGGGTACTTTGTAGAGGCTCCATTCGGTTCCTTCGGTCCGCCAGGGCTGTTGACATTTTTAAACAGAGAGACCAATTTTATTCAAAACAGTTGAATATTTAACCGGAAAATATGAATAAAAAAAATAATTTTCAATCCAAAAAGATAAATTTTTTGCAAAAAAAGTTGAATTTTGAACCTGAAAATATGAATTTGATAAAAACCTGGGTTCAAAGGTCAAAGGTTGCTGGATAGGATAATTACTCCAGATATGGAACCCTTTGTCTTTGCCTGACTGGATGACCTCATCACCGCCACCGCAATTTTTAAAGAACACATTAAGTAATGGGACAGGTATTAAGGGGTCAGTCTACTTTGATATTTAAAAAATTTTGAATTTTTTCACATTTTCTGAAATAATATATATATTCAGAAATGTTGCGTAAGAATTTCAAGAGAATCCGGACACTAACTATATATATTTTTTTACCTGAACTTCATTACCTTATTCCGTCTACCTGCGAGTTTAGAGGTCTCGACCGACCTATCTACCTTTTAATCCCCTGCCTTTAATTATCTGCCTTTTAATCACTTTAAAAAACTCTAAACGCTTTTAAAATCCTCTGCCTTTAATCATATGCCTTTTAATCGATTTGAGAAAAACTTCAAACGCATTTTTCTCAAAACTACGTTTTCAAAGTCTAGCTCCATCATATCTCAAAAATAATCAACCTTTTTTCATGAAATTTGGACCACATATTGTAGACATAATTTGCACCAAGACGGCCCTCGATGGTTTTAAAATGTTACTTTTTCGTTTTTTAAATGCCAGTTTTTTATTTGTTGAGAAAATTTTATACTCGAAGGTCGTTTTGTAGCTGGTGCCATACTGAATCTAAAGCAATTTTAATTTTTTGTTTCCGACAAGCCGTTCTTGAGTTCTGATGAAGCTACCTAACCTATCCATTTTTGAGGCTTTACGTTCAGCTGCAGTTTTTGTATTCAAATATTGATAAAAATGAGTAAAATAATTTGTTTATACATTTTACGACTATATTTATCAAACCCAACAAGTTTATTTATTTATATAGCCACCATAACGGTTCTAGCCAGTCCTAATTTTACTTGGGAGTTTTTGGTATGAACCAACGTTTCATGGGTTTGGGAGCTGTCTTAACCCATACGATAGACGAAGCAGAGAGTTATCGAGTATGCTATCCGAACGTAATTGCACCGCCACCATGGTGTCGTATGGGTGAATAAAAAATTCCGATGTTACACACAGAATTCCTATTTCTCTATAGTTACCGATCACACCTGCCTTAGTTAAGATAACTGAAACTATCGTAGAAGCTAGAGTCAATACCTTAGCCGTCCCGTCCTGACAATCAACTAGCTTCAAACATGGCAGAAGTGGCTCTAATCCGTTACCAACCCCTATGGACGAGTTGGAGGTCCACTTCCGGAGACAACTGAAGAACAACCCTCAACTTCTTCTGGGTTGGCGCCATCTGCAGCAGTTTCAGCCTATAATATATGCTGCCTTCTAATTTAAATCCAGATTGGCCCCACCTTGCGAGCAGCGTTTAAAGAGTACATGGCTTTGAAAAGGCTGATTCCTTAGGCCTCAAGGGGAACCAGCGGCCTTATGATGAACAACATCTGCTACTGTCTCACGCCGCCTAAACCTGGTTTCTGTCACTACCCAGACACCAACAACGATTAGTGTTCGCGAGATCTTCCGATCCAAAGCCACCAAAACCACCACAGCAGACGCAAAAAATCAAAAACCATCCCGGTGGACTCCCATGCTATAGCCGCAAGATCTACCGAGCTACCGGAGATCCACGGGTGCCATTCCTGGGATGACAACTAGTAATCGTTTAGTATACCACGATACATCCGACGACTCATATGAACCAGCGCCTCCTGCATGGCCTCCCACACTGGTCAAAAGATAAAGGCTAGCCGCTCCACCGAGCCTGAAGACTATAGAACCTGGTATGAGACTACGCGGTACTTACGACCACCCCGAAGGACTTTCCGAGCCTAAGGCCTACACACCTACTGTTACCGCTGCGGCAAACCGGACATCACCATCAAGCGGAACCCCAACTACTTCGCATAGTGGAGATCTGAGGGACCCTACATCCCCCGACAGCCTAATAAGTGAGAAGTAACCACTTTCATCCCAGACGATACATCAAGGCTTGGACAACCAACTGTCTACTATCAAATGTAATCCACTTATCCCTTAGTCCATTTCTTCTTTTTGCTACCGCCTTACCAATTCCAAGATCCTACAATACCGAAACTTAAAATTTCTCCAATTCGTTCGCTAATATCCATGCGAATCCTGGTGGCTATCACCAAGATAACTCATTCGTCCCTTTATCGCCCACTGCTGAGATTGCGTGTGAAGAACAGTTTTGCTATGGTCAAATTAATGTAAATTCCGCTACCGTTATTTGAAACGCCAGATTTTCCTGCTGTCATAAATATATCACGCAGTTCTGCTATCGTCATTCACATTAGTATTTTTTTCTTCTAGATTGTTCCTAAATTTTGGTACTCTTTGGTTTCAAAACAACGTATTTTTCGTTTTAATTTTGTCAATTCTCCTTAAATTCCGCTACCTTTCGTTTAAACACTAATTTTCCTTTTCGGTGCCGTAATTTCCTACTGACGTATAACCGACCTACGCGAAATTTTTCCCTGACGCCCCTAACCGTTTCCTAACCCATACAATTCCGATATCCTCTCACCAAAATCTGCTTAAACTCTCATGTACATCTCTCTGACCTTAGCTTCTAAATAAAACCTATTTTTTAATCAAATACTCTGCATCTTGAATCGCTAACAACCTCCCTTATTCATTCGGCATTCACTTAGTATGTAGCCAAATCTTAACCTGTAGACGTCCCAGCTCTTGTTCTTTTTTTTCTTCTCTTTTCAATTCAATTTTGTATCCACTCCTCAAAAATAACGTTAGAATTTTTCCTATTACTTGAAAGGCCATACCTCACACGGGCGTAAGTGCTAAATTTTCGAAAATCGGTTTATTGGCTTAAACTGCGTCTTTCCCCATAATTGTGTCCCTATAGAAGATTTTGGTCCAGTTCGACCCGAAAGTAGGTCCAGAAAAAAAGTCAGCGCATACGAGCGTATGTATGGCGATGCTTGCTGACGTAATCCAGATAACAATTGGTGCGCAGGATGCGCGCACCGTGGAAGCATGTGTGCGGATTAATCCGCACGACATGCGTTCCGATCAGCACTCAGATGCGCCATCCATGGAGGCGCATATGAAACAAACACTCGGTGCGTGTGGGCTGACTACCCTAAAATTATTTATTTATATTAAATCAGGCAAATAAAAAGGTTGAATTAAATAAATGTATTGAAATTGATTAACAACATATCACGCCTATTGCGGGGATGACGGAAGAAAGCCCACAATCGCGATCAACTGTCCTCAAATTGACATGACTTCCCAGATGATAGCGCTACGTGCGGAAACTCTAGGAACTACGAGAACATGTGATGTAAATTAATACTGGTATAAATATGATCTATTAATGCCGTTGTGCAATTGCAAACTGTTTTTGTTTAGAGGAAAAAAATTGTGCAAAGTGTCAGTGCTAAAAACCTATATAATAAGAGATACAATAATGTCGCGTTGTTTTTGTAAGGGCTGTGATTCGGGTAGTAGGGCACAGAAAGAGAGAGGTGTTAGATGCAAAATCCTCAATATCTATACTTGCGTTCTGTTGTTTTTATATGCCTCCTCTTGTTTTAATGGCATTATTCATATAATTGTATAAATTATACAAGCATTATTACTGCGTTCGTGACACCAACTGAGAATTGACATAACCAAACTTAACCGATAAACACACTCGATCCTCCATAGCAGACGATAATTTCTAATTTTATATTTTCACTGAAGGGAAGCTTTAATCTGGGAAGGCATAAAACTCCGAGGACAGGCGATCGCGAGCTGGCGCCAGTCGAAATACATGGCGTGCGGTCTCCTGCGAGTACTTCGTGATTCTCACAAAACTAGAACCGGCACATACCGACGCGTTGCAATGTTGCAAAAGGCACTGGGCTAGCCAGCAGCTGGCCGGCTAGTTCCGCATAGTCCCATGTGCGTAGAAAATGGCGACGTAAAACGAGATTGAAAGAGACGGGCAGATCTATTTATCTCTTTCACTCTTATGATTACAAAAAATATAGATTCTCTATCTCTTTCACATCTATGATATTCTGCTTTGTGACTCTGTTGCGCTACACCTACAGGGTGGCACCCTTAATCAAAAGGCAATTTATAGATTTTATAAGCATTAAATAAGTTGATAGAGCATCAGACCGGCAATCTGAAGGACCTGGGCTCATACCCCAGCGGAGCTGGAGAGCATTTTTGTCACAATCTTAAGAATTAATTAATATTTTAATAATATTAATCAGGGCCAAGTAGACAAACAAAACTAACATCTTAAACTATTAATTAATTTCCCTGATCAAAAAACCTACATCAATAATAAAATATGAATTCATGTTTAGAAAGAAAAATATTACAAGCATAAGGAATGACGGTGAAATTCTGCTTGTAAGGAGATTGTGAAGAAAATATAAATATTCTCGTTTCTGCCTAGCTCAATTGGTAGAGCATCAGACCGGCAATCTGAAGGACCTGAGCTCATATCCCAGAGAAGCTAAAGAGCATTTTTGTCACAATCTTAAATATCAATCAATATTTTAATAATATTGATTATGGCCAAGTAGACAAACAAAATTAACATCTTAAACTATTAATTAATTTCCCTGGTCAAAAAACCTATATCAATAATACAATATAAGTTCATTTTTAGAAAAAAATCTTACGAGTATAAGGAATGACGTTGACATTCTGCTTGTAAGGAGATTGTAAAGAAAATATTCTCGTTTCTTTGTAGCTCAGTTGGTAGACCATCAGACCGGCAATCTGAAGGACCTGGGCTCATATCCCAGCGGAGCTAGAGAGAATTTTTTTCACAATCTTAAAAATTAATCAATATTTTGAAAATATTGATTATGGCCAAGTATACAAACAAAATTAACATCTTGAACTATTAAATAATAAATTTAGTTAATTTATAAAATAAACATTTTGTGCCCTTACTAGGTACTCATGTTGCGCGCATGTACGCGCCGCAAAATTTCGTCACTGGGTGATTATAAACATGCTCGCATTGTGGTTTCACCACGACGTCATTGATTTTCGGAGCCCGTGCCAATTCTGGTTTTTTTAAAGTTTGTCCGTCAAAAATTATAAATTCTTGGAAAAAATATATGTTGCAAAAGATTCCTTTTATGTGTCAAAATTGAAGCTTTATGGTGCCCATCGACCTTTAAACAGGGCTTTTTTGCACATGATTATCGTTTTTAAAGCGATTTTTTGCAATTCAATAGAGCTAACCAATAGCTCAAAAATTGTTTCTTATTTTTCTCTCAAATTAAGCAATTAAATATTTACGCAACTTTTTATGTGTTTAAATTGAAGCTTTTTGGTGTTCGTCGATCTTTGACAAGGGCTTTCTCGCACATGGTTATCTTTTTTAAAGTGCTCTTTTTGCGATTCAATAGAGCCACCCTATAGCACAAAAGTAATTTTTTTTAAAATGAAGAATAAAACAGTTAGGCAACTTTTCATTTCAGAGTTCATGAGTTTCATGGTTTGATAAAGCCTAACAGTGCCTCGATACGTTTTTGCATTTTTTTTGTTTAAAATTGTTTACGTGAAAGTTAGACAGTTTTTTAGTTCCCTGTAAAATTCGGGTTTTGGCACTTACGCCCACATTCAATGTGCCCCTTCACTTCTTAAACACTTATGTTTTCTCTGCTATATAATTTATAAGCATTCGAATAATGGTCCCCTCCGTTGCATAGCACGATATGAGAATGTCAATGACGTTCAAACCAACTGGGGACACTGAGGGATTTTGGAAACCTGAAGTGCACCAGAGCACTGAGATTAGCTTGTTGATGTCGTCGAAGAATTGAGATTCTCTTGTTGAATCTTGTTTCCGCTTTTCCGCGAATGTGACGTGTGGCCTTGGAGATGGTGTGGTTTACTGTGTTGCTTGGGCGAGAATGAAATCTTTGGCGCTGACGTAGCTCCTCGATAAAGGAGAACAAGTGGAAGACTGTAATACTTTCAAACGCGAATTTACCTCAATATTTACGAAAAGCCTCGATACTACGGATAAGTACGAGGTTATAGTAGCACGTGTGCAAGAGCCAAAAGAAAGTGCCCGTGATTACGTGATAGATTAAGTGTGACCGTGTACAGGACTTCACCTGTCAGTGAGTGAGGTGCATAACGTGGTTGCACAAGCGCTGTGGTGAAAGCGCGCAGGTAGAAGCGATACATAACAATAGTGGCAGGCTCGGTCAGCCTTGGAAAATAATTGGCGACATTCAGCGCACTCTGCGATGTTCAGGAGAACTTCGCCGAGCGTCCATGTGTTGGTGCATGTATATGTATATGCCCATCCTTATATGGGTTGACTCTCAAAATAATTTACTAAAAACGAAGAATAAAGACAAAATGAAGCAAATAAGAAACGCAAAATGAGAAATAAAAGATGATTAATAATCTATTTCTCATTTTTGTGTCTTATTAACTTCATTTTGCCCTTATTCTTATGAAAAGAAATAATTGCATCACGATTGAAGAAGTACATTGGAATTTATATTTTTTAATAAGCAACTTTGATTTACAGTTTACAAATTCTTCTTGACATATTATTTTGAAAACTTTTAACATATTGAACGTCGTGTTGGGAACTTATGACATATCAGTTGCATGTCATTAATTTTTTCAAGTTCGCAATCACTCATTGAACACGTTTTTTATGCATTTTAAATAATTGTTTAAATTTGCGTGCACGCGCGTGGCCTTCGGTGTTTTGCATCAGCGCCATCTGCGATGGGGAGGAAAACTAACGCGACAACGCATATAGCGCGAGATTTTGACAGATCGCGAAAATCAATCCCTTGTTATTCATGTAAAAAAGAAGGAGACGTGTCCTCAAGATGTCTTAGCAGATGAACCCGCGCGGCTAGTTCGGAGGTAATCTCAATTATGGGTCCAACTGAGAGTCGGTCGATTGACAAATATGCTAGACAGGTGCAAGCGGGAGGTTGGGCACTGACAGCCTTCGTTGACATGGGTACATCGGTTTGTACTGTCAAGTGAACCAGACTAAGGTTATACGCATATCGAAAATCAGTTAAGGTTTATAGACTTCGATGGTAGCTCATTCTTGAAACGGCAGGAATGGGATAATCCTGGAGTAGCGGAACAAGTGACCCTTAAATCCCAAACGGTAAATTATATTAATGTTTCAACTGGACACGTTAGGGTACCGATGTCAATCGTTAATGTAGGCCATTGCCAATCCCGGAAAAGCTAAATTTGACGGTTTCTTATAAAGAGGTCCATGTTGATATCGGTTAAGCGCGCAAGATAGAATGGATTTATATAGTGAAATTGAAAAGTACAAAAAGATGGGCATTATAACAGACACGAAGTCTCCATACGCGAGCCCCGATTTCGTTGTGCGAAAGACGGATGGCAGTCCCCGAATGGTTGTGGATTACCGGAGATTAAATAAAATCACAAACCTTATAAATTATTATATACCGAATTTCGATGATATGTTAGAAAAGCTGAGTTTATTACCGAGACTCAAACAGCGAATTTACATGCGCGATGTTTTGGTTAGTTAATGCCCCTAGATACTTTGCAAAATTAATATCACAAATATTCGTTTTTTTACGTTTTTCGATGACATTTGTCTTTTTGCAAAAACACGAGAAGAGTTGGTAGAGAATCTGCGTGAGATTTTCCAACTTTCGCGATATATTTGGGGTACCTATTGAGTAAAGGAATCTTGCAGCCAATGAGTCGAAAAATTAAGGCGATTGAGGTTTCTGATAGACCTCAACAAAAAGCGTTATAGGAAATAAAATCTGCTCTAATAGCGCGGCCCAGTCTAAAAGTATATAACCCGCATGTATATCCTACTGAGTTGCACACCGATGCGTCAGCTGCAGGGTTAGGGGCTATTGTATTGCAAGCCGACAGCGAAAAGGAACAACTTAGATTGGTTTACGCGAAAGCCGGTGGACAAATGAATGTGACTCTAGATACCACTCCAGTCGGTTACAGCTTCTCGCTACAGCTTGTGAATTGTAGCGATTCAGACAGTTTTTGATTGGAATACCGTCCTTGATCGTAACAGACTGCCCGTGCCTTGTCTACCTTAATATCTGAAAAACTCAAAATACACAAGTGGTACGGTGTGTAAGCGAAATTGCGGATTTCGTTTTTGACATTAAGAATCGTAATGGAGATCAGATGCGTCACGTCGACGCACTCTCATGGGCACCGGTTGAAGAATCGAGCGAAAAAGGATGATTGGCCTGGAAAATTTCGATTATGACGGAGGAAGATGAAATTTTAATCTTTCAGCGATTTAATCCAGTTCTTAACGAATTGATCGAGATACTTAGTAGAAAAGTAGAAAAGCTTTTATGCTCAGATATGACGATTTAATGAATCACTTCGCTGTTAATACAATGGTTTAGAGAATAAGAAAACATTTTTACTTTTCAAGGTTGCGAAATTACGTTAAAGTTCACGTTAAGCATGGTTTTAGTTGTATCAAGGCCAAACGAAAGTCAGGTAGAGGAGAAGGGGAATTGCATCCTATTCCTCCAGGTGGTCGTCAGTTTGATATTGTGCATCTGGCACCCTTGGGACCTTTTTCCACGTCGACACGTAAAAACAAATATGTGCTGGGGCTTATCGATAACCTCACCTAATTTGTTAAACTTTCCGCGGTTAAAGATGTAGGGCGCAGTCCCAAGAAGGTAGATTGGTAGAATAGTGGAACAGTTCTTACCAATGAGGTGCCTGCACAATCTCTGGCAGTCACCTCATTGGTCAAAACTGTTTCACTATTCTACTAATCTACTCCCAAGAGACTGCACCCTTAGTGCTAATGTAACTTTCAAACAGGCTGAAAAATTTGTAGAAGAATTCGGAGCACCCGCCAGGGTGGTGTCTGGTCGTGGAACAAGCTTCACTGCAAAAAAGTTTGATGAATTCTGCCAAAAACATGGCATTAATCATACTTTAAACTCAAGTCGAGACTCCATGGCGAATGTTCTGATTGAAGGAATAAATCAAACAGTCTTACCAATTATGAGAATTGCGACAGGGTGGGGAAACGACGAAGAATGGGACAAGTGTCCATTAAAGATCGAACGTGATCCAAATTCAAGTGTAAATGTATCGACTGAGTTGTACCGTGCACCCGAAGTTGTTCAAAAGGAAATACGTCAAAATATTGAAACAGCGCAGCAAAAATATAAACAGCGTTATGATGCGAATCGTCTTCCAAATGTAAAATTCAATATCGGAGATATAGTTTTTATGACTAGAAAATTCGTTGCTACCGGTCAATCAACAAAGCTTTAGAATGGCTTTACTGAGTCGTTGGTAATTGTCAGCGATTGTTATAATGATGCCTATAAAATCCGAAAATTGAATGAATTGCATGATAGATCTTTTGAAACAACGGCCCACATAACTCCCCAGATAACAAAAAGGCGGCACGATGCCACCCTATGCGCCGGCACGCATGCCGATTGACAGGACCACTGTTCAAGCACATGATTGGCTCGGTGTAAGCGCCATTGCTAGCATAATTGCCTTCCCGATCGTCTGGCGACCAACCTATAGGCCGGATATATGTTAGCTCGAAATGCGAAAGAAATATTTTGATTCTGGAAGTTCAGAAAATTTTTTAGTTTCTTCGAGACTCGGAAAAGTCAAACTCACGAAAGCACATCCTTCAAACGAAAAATCGAGACACGCTTTCAAGCCTTTCAGACCTTTCCGATGAGCAGAGGAGTCGAATTTGTTATTAGATCTTCCGGACGAGTGTTTCGCACATCTTTTTCAATAGTTTTTTACACGAACGGACCGATTGTTTAGCAGCGAAAACTATTTTCGACCGGCTGTTGATAGTTTGGATTTTGTCGAAACGGCCATCGTTGGATTTAGGAGGACGTGCAGGGAATTGTGGGAAATTATAGTTCAATCTGCCATCAGTAGAGGGCTTTCAGTTTCCAGGACATTGGCAAAAACTTTATCCTTCTTGGTTATAAATGCAATTGTTTGAAAATTAATCTTTTTTGATGGACGGTTCATGTATCAAAAAAGGTCTTTTTAGACGGATTCAACTCTTTTTGACTTAAAATAACAATATTTTTACTGAAATATCATGTTTTTTAAGACATAATTTAATTTTCAAATAATTTAATTCATAGTTCCATCTAGTGTCTAAAGACGTTAAGAAATTCTGTCATTCTCTGATGATAATACAGATTCCTTTATATATCATCTATTACATTTCAAAGATATTATAAGCATAGATCCGGCACGGGAGGTCGGAGTGGGAGAACGATATATATATCTAACTACATTTTTGCATGCCTCTAGGTGCTGCCCTCTTCAACTTTTCGATGTTTCTATGGCAACCGCGTCCTTTGCCTACGTCTACGGGAGGGGTGGGACGAAGGCGAAAGCCAAACCGAAAGTGTCGGTGATTTTCTGTTTCTCGATTCTCGCGCTTGCCTTCGCCAGCCATATCTATAGCTGACTCGGGGCTGTCCATGCACGCCGAAAATATTAAAATTAATGAGGGCCTAAAATTATTATATTTATTATTACGTTAAAATTAATTAATTTCTTTTACAGTTTTTTTTGAAGGGACATTTTCGAGATAGTAAATAAATTAAAAAAGTAAATAAATTTTAAATTATTCAGAATTTAGTTAAATGAAAAATTTAAATTAATTCCTCGTCTCGTTTCTTTTAAAAGAGAAATTTTCGAAATACTAAATAAATGAGTTTCAAAAAATTCTTGTCATATTTTAGAATTGTAGCGAAATTTCAAACATTATTTAAAAAAATATAATTTTTACAAAAATAGTGAATTGAAGGTTCGAATACTTCACTGTATAAATTTATCCTACATGTATTTTTAAATCCTAAAATATTTTATTATTTTTTCGCATAATTAAGGTACAACTGAAGTAATATTTACACTTCTCTGTAGTATCGAATTGACAATTTACATTTAATTCCAAGGAAAAATTTAAGGTTTTCACTACTCATCTAATTATTTATCAAAATTATATTAAAATTCTGTTTTTTGTTTGTTTTTGTTTCTTGATTATTTGAAACATATAATCTTTTTCCTAATAATTTGTTTAATTACAAAAACCAATTCCTAGACTATGCCTTGCACATTAAAATTTAATTTTAGAAGTTTGAGGGCAGTTAATCACTTGCAACTACTCATCAGAATTCACAACTTCAAAGAAATCCAAAGAGTTTATAAAAATAATTAAAAGAATCGAAGAATCCAAAAAATTCTGAAGAAATATAAGGCGTTTAGGGGTGCATCTCAGCAACTGAGGCTATTACAAAAAAAAAATGAAAAAGGAAAGAATTCCAAAAAATTAAAATAATTCAATAATTTTTTGCGAACCAGGAAATGACCAGAAATTTGTTTCCTTGATTAAAACGGCCACCTGGATTTCTTAGTATTTAAAAAAATTATTATATTCATTGGTGTTTTCCTGTAAAAATAGTTATACTTTTTCATAATTGTAAAACAATTCCCACCAAGGATTGAAAAAAATTTTGATTTTATTTATTTCTTCAAGTGAATTTTTTTTAGTTTGCAATAACAAAGAAAAATTATCCAATTAGGGGTTTTAAGGGTTTAGAAATCGTGATTTATTATTTAATATATTTGCAGCAAAGAAGATTAATTTTCTTACCAAAAAAGAAGAATTTTTAACAAATTCCATGAATTTTCAACCAAATATTTGAATTTTCAACTTATAAAGGATCCATTTCTAATCAAGAACAGACATGTTGCAATTTTCAAGGAAAGTAATTTTTAACATAAAAAACCAAACTGTCAACAAAAAAAGTTCAATGTTAAGCCAAAGAGGTAAATCTTGCAGAAATATGATTTTAAAAAAACTAGATTTAACAAACATAAAAAAACACGGAAAAGTTCATTAACAAACGAATCCTACTTTAATTTTCTACCATATTGTTAAATCATTAATCAAAATATACTAATTTAGAACTTAACAATTGCATTTTTAATAAAAAGACGATGTAAAAAAAATCAAGAAAATTAATTTTCGACCAAAAAGATGAATTTTCAACAAAACAATAGAATTTTCGAAAAAAGAATTAAATTTTAAACTTATAAAGTCTAAATCTCTAACAAAAATGTAAAATTGCAAATTTTCAGATAGAAAATTAATTTTGAACAAAACAAAAAACCCAAAATGACAAGAAAATTGTTACATGTTAAAAAAAGATTAATTTTCAACTAAATCGAGAAATTAAAATTTTCAAAAAAAGAGTCAAACCCAAAGATCAAGGGGAGTCCAAAAATATGAATCTTTAATGATAAAGTTCAACTTTTAACCAAGTCGTTTAATTTTCAACTAAAAAAGATAAATTTCGAAAAAAGTAGTTAAATTTTTAAAGAAAGAAATGAATTTTCCAGCATTGTATTAATGATCTATCAAAATAAGACGAGCTTTCAACAAAATATATTAATTTTTAAGAAAATTTCTGAATTTTAAAGCCGGGAGGAACAATTTTAAACCAGAAAATATTAATTTTTAATAAAAATATCAATTTAAATTAAAAATGAAATGTTTACGTTGTTAGTTTAAAAAAATTAATTCTTATTAAAAAAAGCGATTTTTCAACATAATAGTTACATTTTTAATAAAAGAGTTCAGCCTAAAAATGACTTTTTATCCGTGGAAGATTAATTTTCAAAAAATAGAATAGTTAAATTTTCGACCAAAGAGGTGAATCTAAAACCAAAAGAATAATTTTTTTACAAAGTAGTTCAACTTTTAACCAAGCTTCTGAATTCCTAACGAAACAAGATGACTTTTTAACAAAATTGTTGCATTTTTTACAGAATAATAAAATATGCAACTGAATACTAGAATTTTTAACCAAACGAGTTGAATTCTGAACCACAAATATAATAGTCAAGTTTCTACCAAAAAGGATTTAAGCGAAAAAACGAGAAAAGGGGGTTTCTTTTAAACAGACAAAAAAAGAACAATTCTTTAAAAGTTAATAATAAGGAAACATACCCCCCATGCAAATGGTAATGCAGTTTACTGACGACCCCTTAAAGTTTCGATTAAAGTCCGAAAAGAAAGGACGAGTTCGTTAACAGCCATTTTGGAAAAAAATACGAATTTTGGGACCATTTTCTTATACTTAAAATTTTTATTTACGGCTATTAATAGTACTCAGAAGGACAAACAACTTATCCTGGTGAGTTTTTTTTATACAAAAAAATTCTCAGTTATAGCATTTTCAAAATTTTTAATATCAATGGAAAATCAAAATTATAAGCCAAACAACGTACAATATGAAAAGAAGTAAAGAAAAACATTGCTTTTTAAAAGCCCTACAAGATTATCATACAAACTTTTTGGATTTTCTTGTAAAATTGAAAATTCTAATGTTTATTGCACAAAAAATAATGAGATATGAAAAATTCCATGTTGTGGTCAAACTATGCAGGATACGAAAGAAGATGAATCAACAAGAATTGTGATCTCAAAAAAGATCTACAAATTCGTTAATAATCACTTCTTGATAGGGGGCGTACCTTTTGTTTTATTCGCGAAAAATAACATTGAAAATATTTAAAAAAACGTCGTGAAAAAATGATACAAGTTACAAAAAAAAATTATTTAACAAAAATTATTTACCCGAAAAAGAGCTCCAAATTTGTTATGAATTATTTTTTGACATGACACGTAGGTTTGGTATTGATTATAAAAATGGTATTAACAAAAAAATGAAAAATTTGTGGAGAAACAACAAAAGTTATAAAAACAAATTGATAGAAAAAAGTTATTCGCCCAAGAAAGTGATACAAATTTGTATTCATTTATTACATTCTTATTATTTATGATGGAGAAAGTATTAGAATTGCCCGAAATTTGACACCACAACATTCAAATTTTGAACCGAATGACGCAAAATACGACAAAAAGTCTCAAAGAGAAATGATATGTTTTGAAAAATCCTACAAAATTTCTTTAACCACTTTTCAATAGGAATACTAATTTTGTTTTATCGTAAGTAATATATGTAGATAATAGAAAATTCCAATATTACGCTAAAAGACGCAAGATACGTAAAAAACCTGAAAGAAGACTTGTAGGATATTTTGCTTTATATACAGGGTGGACACGCTGGGGCTTACATACATGGCGAGTTGAATGCTCCCCGAATTGCACAGCAGCAGGGGAGAAGCCATTATACAGGGGTATTTTCATATTTCGCGCCTTTAAAGTTGCATTCGGATCGGCCATTCGGCCAAGGCCGTGCATCTTCGGATCAAGTTCATGATAGTTTCCATGGTTGCGTTCGAAACTTCAAGCGGTTATGTTCAGATTCACCTGTTTTCCCTAATCGCTGTCAGTAAATGTAGGCAATGTTAATTTAAAGTTTACGCATGTAATATTTTATTCACTTTACTTAAAAACTATCCTGTGTATTCATAATATACCTTTTTTATGCAGTAAAAAGAAGCGTTAAACACCATTCACTCTTCGCTCACTGGAAGTACAGAATATTATTACTATTTTATAGTATTTGTTACTTAGCAGCCATTCTATAATATCATTAACACAGAATGCTATAATGTTATTGGCACAGAAAGAAATGACATTTACTTCTCAGTTCACATGTCTCACTTCATTATAAATAAACACTTTTATTATTTGTAATTACTATATAACATAACCTATATTGTTTTGACACTTGTATCCGTTTGAAGTTTCGAACGCAACCATGGAAACTATTGTAAACTTGATCCGAAAATGCACGGACTTGACCGAATGGCCGATCCGAATGAAACTTTAAAGGCGCGAAATATGAAAATACCCCTGTATAATGGCTTCTCCTCTGCTGTTGTGCAATTCGGGTAGCATTCAACTCGCCATGTATGTAAGCCCCAGCGTGTCTACCCTGTATGTATAAAAAATAATATGAAAACCAATATCCTATTATTAGCATAACAACGCGAGATAGAGAAAAATGTCTTTAAAAAAGGGATTGTATTTTTTAAGTTTATTGTAAGGTGGTTCAGAAAATATAAATTTACAACTGTCTGTCAAAAAACGAGTGCTCAGCGTGAATGTCACGATAATATTGTGTACCTCAAAGCCTACAGAGCTTTGAGAAATTTAATCTTTAACTATACTTATTTGAGAAATAAATTCAGAATATGAACACGCTTATAAATACTGCGATCTAAAGAGATGTTTTTGATAAAGTTTCATTCAAGCATTCTAAATGTAAAGAATAAATATCTGAGCGGAAATCGCGGGAGTCAAAAGACGCGCGCCCCAGGCGCGCTCAAACTTGCTAGCCGCAGGCTCAGCGCCCGATAAGAATGTGCCCGCGACAATAAATAGTTCATTTACGGATTATTTTATTACAAACTAACAATAAAGAGATAAATGTTTTTGAAACTTTCCAATAATTTCTGACCTTTCAGTTTAAATTGAGAAATGTTGCGCAAAATATTTATTTATTCTGATCAACCACTCGAGTAAAATTCAAAAATACATTTGTTCAATTTTGAAATTATGGGATTCTCAATTTAAAAAATCGGGACATAATTTACATATATAGTAAAATACATAAATTTCTATAAAATATTATATAACAAAATAAAATAAAAAATATATTTATTATATAATTTTATCGTTTCATTATAATTTATTTAATTCGTAATTATTTACACAAACATAGAAATTTACGAATAATTGTTTACTTAAATTAATAATCGTAAGGGAGGCGGTATTCCTACAAAATTTAACTCTACATCTAAATACTCCAAATCGCTAATTATACATGCGAGAACGCT
>NC_046661.1:136957053-137012790 GCF_010883055.1 Belonocnema kinseyi
ACAACAAAATAATATAATTCATAGGCAGTAAATTTTAATTGCAAAATGACTAATTTTTTCCATAAAAGATGTCAGCTAAAAATATTTATTACAATACAATTCTATTTTAATTCAATTTCAAAGTAAATCTTATGCATCTACATATTTTCTTGATGCGAAATTTATTCAAATAATTAATTCATTAATTGGAAATGATAAATTAAAATTCTCGATATAAGATTTGTATTTTATATTTTTAAGTATTTAGTATTTACCGACTTAGTATCGGCTAATTGATGGACTTGTTCGACGGGTGAAGATTGCAGGGGCAAAGTAGTTGGTTGGGTGCGATTTTCGGGTTGAGTGGCATAGGGGGATCGGGCAATTTTCGCCGGGAGCGCCGTCTACAATTAGTTCCTCGAACTATACACGTGCCGCATCTAGGCTTATAATATCTTTGTCACATTTTTCCTTGAGAATTCATCTTTTTTATTGAAAATTCAACTATTTGGTTTAAAGTTAAAGTACTTCGTTAAAAGTTCATCTTTTTTGTTTAAAAATTTATCTCTTTGGTTTAAAAGTTTAACTATTTTGTTGAAATTTTTTAATGAAAAATAATATTTTTTTATTTAAAATTCAGTTATTTTTTGAAAATTCGCTTTTTCGGATTAATCTAGTTTCAAATAAAAATAAAAATATTTTTTATAGAAATATGAATTACTACATTTTTCGTTGATAATTCTTCTATTTTGGTTGAAAATTCGTCTCATTAGTTTGAACGTTTGCAATATTTTGTAAAAATTTTTTTATGAAAATTAATATTTTCTTGATTGAAAATTCCTGCATTTCGTTGAAAATTTGCTTTTTTGGAATAATGAAACTAATTTAAATTTAAAATAAAAATATTTTGGATAGAAATATGAACTATTACATTTTTTTGTGAATTCTTCTTTTTTTGATGGAAAATTCAACTACTTGCTTAAAAGTTTAACTGCTTTGTGAGAAAATCTATTTTCCCGTTGAAAATTAGTTTTTCTTGGAAAGGTAGTACTGTTTTTTATTATAAATTAATTTTTGTGTGGAAATATTTACTATTATATTTTTCGTTCAGAATTCATTTTTTCAGTTGAAGATTCATCGTTTTAGTTAAAAATTTATCAACTTGGTATAAAATATATATATATATATATAATTTATATTTATTTATATATTTATTTAAAATTTTATATATATAAGAATTTTAAAAAAATTGAAAATTCAGCTTTTTCTGTTTAAAGTTCTAATACTTTGAATCTTTGAACTATTTTTTTTCAAAATTCATTTTTTCGGTTGAAAACTTATCATTAGAGTTAAAAATTAATTCAAAGGAATCTGTATTATCCTCAAAAATGGTTACTATCGATCAGTCTAGATACCTTTTTCACCACCCTGAAGATAGAAATCAATCTATCGATCAAGTTAACTCTTCAAATGACTGAAAATACTCAAAGTCATTTTTAGACTAAGCAGAAAATTTTTTTTAAATTTTAATAAAATTTTTTGTTTGAAGGAGGTATTTACACTGATAAGAATCCCTTCAAATTACTCGTATCATAAATGTAAGACCTGGCTTGCGATAGCGTACATTTCTGAAAAAAGGTTCTTCTTTCGATCTCTCGAATAGCTTAATGGAAAAGCAGCCAACTGGCAATCGCAAGTTCTGGGGTTCGATTCCCAGTGTATAATAAATAATAAAAAATGCAACTTTTTTATAGAAAAATTTATTTCGTCAATGTGGACATAGTGATAAAAATTAATTAAGTTGTAGATTATTATATATAATTTTTATTTAAACAGTTTTGGGTTGGTTTGATTGTTGGAAGAATAATCGTTTAATACTCGGTCTTCTTCGTATAGGTTGAAATTTAATTTTTTCATTTTTATTCTGAAGTGATATGGAAGGAATATTGGTAATTGCGGCGTGGCGATAAGTAACATGTTGCGGATTAGCTTGTGAAACAATTTTTTGATTCCAGAAGACATTTTCATAATTTTGATGATGGTTTTCGTCATTTTCGTGAAATTGATATTGATCTTTTTTAGGACTATTTTGAGATTTTTGATTTACTTGATGGACTTGAAGTGGAGGACTTCTCGACAAATTTTTTTCCTCGTCCTTAGCAGCAGAGTGATATGTGGGAGTCTTCATTTGTAACCGATTTTTTTCCTCTTCTAGAGCAGTGTTGTGGGCATATGTTGCAGTCATCATTTTCAAATTTGGAACTATTGCATGTAAGTCATGATTTCTCCACGGCATCATTGTTCTTATCGTTTCTGTTTAAAATTATTAATAATAATAATAATAATAAATTAATAATAAAAAATAGAGTATTCATAATTATAAAATATAATAATACAGAGGCCACAAAATTATTTCAATGAACTTAAAATTACAAATGTCGAAAAAATTTACTTTTTAAGATTTTTGAAGGCTCTGTTTACTGATTTCAAAAGAATACAAAATTTTGAGGAAAAATTTTTTATTGACTTTCGTTTTAGATTATGTATTTGAAGAGATAATTTAAAAAAAAATTAATTTCAAAACGATTTTCCAAAATTTCGGAATTAATGTAGATGATTTAAAAAGATTACACGATTTTTAAAGAATCAGAAAAGCTTTGGAAAGATTCAGAAATAATTTTAAATTGGGAAACATTTCAAAACGTGTAAAACAAATGCAGACTTTTGAATGTTCCGAAATAAAGTTTTTTAAAGATTATAAAAAAAATTTCTTGAGATTTCTGTGAAAATTTGTAATGATTTTTTATTTTTGAAAATTGATTTTATTAAAATATTTTAAAATATTTTCAAATAGTTTTAAATATTTCAGTTTAAAACTTGCTTCAAAATTTATCTCTTTTCGTATCAATGTTTTTTCTTTTTTTTTTTTTGAAGAATCAAATTCGTTTTTATTTAAAATTAAAATCCTTTTCGGTAGAAATATCAAATATTACAATTTTTATTGCAAATTCATCATTTTTTGTTACAAAAAAATTATTTTGTTGATTGAAGATTCATCATTTTAGTTGGAAATTAATCTTTTTGTTAAAAACTTCATCTATTGGGTTGAAAATTCCACTTTTTGGTAAAAACTGGAACTACTGGGTAAAAAATTCATTTTTGTTGTTGTTGCAAAATCATCATTTTAGTTGAAAATTCATCTGTTACCCAAATAATTTCAATAGCATACCAATTATTTAAATAATTTCCTAAACTTAAAAAAAAGAGAGTTTACTAGAGTAGAAATCAAAATTTATTTATTTTGTAGGATTACAAAATGTTTACAAAATGTTCCGTTAGTTTAAAAGATACTTAGAAGCTTTCTTATTAATAAAAAACAATTTAAAATTTGAAAAAATTTTAAAAGATTTGAAAAATTATTTAAAAAGTTACATTTTTGAAGATTTTGGACAAAAAACTTAAAAATTCTCTTACGATGAGTAGGAAAATTCTTTATGATTTTTTAGTCTCAAAAATCAATTTCGAAAAAATACTCAAAAATATTTTGAAAAATTTTAAAGGATTTTCAAAGTCTTTAGAAAAGAATCTAGAAAATGTTTTGGTCATTTTTTTAATCACGCCGAATTTTAAAAAAATAATAAAACTTGAAATCATTAAAAGGTTTGGAAGGTTGGGAGAGATTTAAAAGTAACTTAAAATTTTTTAATATTTTAGAAAATTTAAATAAAAGTGTGGATTTGTTAAGAATTCGAAAAGAAGCTTTTAAAAAATTTCTAAAAGTTTTAAAAAAATAACAATGTTTACAAATTTTATCGTGAAAAAATTCAAATTATTTTTTATTTTAAAGAATGAATTTATAGATAAAAGTGCAAAATATTTCAAAACATTTCTATGATTTCCGTAAATTTCCAAAAAGAGTGTAAAAAATGTGTAAGCAAAATTTTAGAACAAATTCGGATAAGTTTAAGAGATTACTAGAAAAAATTTGAAATACGTTTTTATTATTAAAAATTGTATTTAAAAGAATATTGAAAGATATTTCAAAATATTTTCAAAAAATTTAAATATGAAAAATAAGTTTGGATTTTTTAAGATCTCGAACAAAAAAAATTAAAAGCTTTTATGAACTTTTCAAGATTTAAATATAATAAAATAATCCTAAAGAATGAAAAACAAGAAAAACATAAGAAATCGGTAAATTAAACAAAAAAGAACAAAATCGCTTAGCAGATTTAAGTTTGTTTAAAACAATGAGATTGCAATTTTTTAAAAACATAAATTGTTTTGTTTCTGTGCAAATAAGATAGGTGAAATGCCCATTTATCTTACTTGTTTTTTATTTCATAATATTAAACGCAAAAACAATTGAAATTTCGAGAATAACAAATTTTTCAATAACAAAAGTATATACAAAAATTCAAAATGAGTTTAAAAAAATTAAATTATTATATCTGACAGATATAAATAAAATAAATTATATCTGTAATTGAAGAAGTGAAAAGATTTTAAAAAATATATATGAAACAAAATGCAGATTTTTGAAGATTCCGAAACAAATTATTTTAAAGTTTTTAAAAGATTCCAAAAAATTTCAAAATATTTCCCTATCAAAAGTTGGTTAATAATTCATTTCTTTTCACATGTTATTTTTTTATTGATTTATTCTATTTTAATTTTTTTTTCTGGATGAATTCCTTTTTTATTCAAAATTAAAATCTTTTTCAATAGAAATATCAAATATTACATTTTTTGTCTAGAATTTATCACTTTTGGTCGAACATTTGTGTCCTTGTTAAAAGTTAATTTTGTTGAATAAAGGTTCAAAATTTTAGTTGAACATTATTTTCCTTTAAAAAAAAATCATCTTTTTGGTAAAAATTCCACTTTTTGGTTAAAACTGGTAATACTTTGTTAAAAATTTATTTTGTTTGTTTGTTAAAGATTCATCCTTTTGTTGGAAATTCCTCTCTCACCGAAATAGTTTTAAGAGGATAAGAATTTTTAATCTGATTTCCTAAAATAAAAAATAAAAGAATTTATAAGAATAGAATGAAAAATTTGGATAAAATTCTTGTGAATTTAAGAGATATTTAGAAGGTCTTTTTTTAGAAGATTAAACAAATATTTCAAATTTAAAGGGTTTCAAAAGAATTTGGAAGAAAATGTAGTTTTTTAATTATAAAAGGGTTCAAGCTAATAAAGATTTTCTTCAGATTCCTGGGAAAATTTACAAATGATTTTTGTTTTAAAAAAATTACTTCTGGAAGAAAATTTAAAAATATTTCCATATGTTTTAAAAGATTTATAAAAATTTCGGAAAAGTCTGGAATTCTTAAAAAATATTTTAGGAAAATTGTCAATTTTCTAATATTGTTACTCACAATTTTGAAGCTTTTTAAGGTATTTGACTGGTTTCAAAATAATAAAGGAAATATTTTAAGAGACATCGGAAAATTTTAAATCAACAATTTGAAAACATTACAAATTATTTCCAAAATTGTCCAAAAAATCTGGCAGAACTCAATGCTTAAATCTTTTAACAATTAAATTATACCCAATTATTTTAATTCATTTGTTTCATTTTACAGAATTCTAAACAAAAATTAAGGAAAAATTCGAATCAATTTGAACATTAAAACAAATGTAGTTTTTTCAAGATTTCGAAAAAATGTCGAAGCTTTTTGAGAATTTTGAAGGGTTTCAAGAAATAAAAACTTCTCTTAAAATTCCTGAGAATATTTTTAACGATTTCTGATTTTGAAATATTTCTATAATTTCCATAAATTTCGAAAAAAGTGTAGAATCTTTTTAAGCAAAAATTTTAAATTCCACAAGATTTCAAAATTTCAGAAAAATATCAATAATTTTAAGAGATATTTAGAAAATTGAATAGATTTTCGGAAAACTTAAAGCTTGTAAAGACTTCAAATTTGAATGAATACTGATTTTTTTTATATATTTGAATTTATTTAAGGCTGTAAATTTTAATTTTAAAAAAATCTATAAAAATCAAAAGCATTAGAAATCGGTAAATTAAAAAAAAAAAAACCAGATTGCTTAACAAATTAACTTTTTTTAAACAATGCGATTGAAATTTCTTGAAACACACGAATGGATTTTTTTCTGTGCATATAAGACAGGTAAAACACACATTCACCTTACTTGTTTTTTATTTCCTAATATTAAAAGCGTAAACAATTAAAATTCAAGAACGATAAATTTTTTTATAACAAGGGTATATAACAATTTTGAAACGAGTTGAATAAATTAACAAATTATAAAAAATTTAACTACCTTGTTAAATTAAAAAAAATATATATATATATTATTAACTGAAAATTTAACTACACTATGTTTGGTGGAACATTAATTTTCTTCAGTTGTAAATTCAACTATTTGTTTGAAAATTTCTGCATTTTGTTGAAACTTTGTTTTTTGTGATGACTAATTAACTTTTTTCCTTGAAAATTCAACTGTTAGAAGTTTAAAATTTTGGGTTCAAAACTCATGAATTTTGTTCAAAGTTATTCATTTTTGGTGAAAACATTAATGTTTTTGTTGAAAATAAGTTTTTTAATTGAAAATTGATTTTTTAAATCGAAAAGTTAACTAAAGATGTTGTAGAAATTTTTTGTAAGAATGTAATATTTTTGTAGAAACTTTATTTGCTGAGTTAAAAATCGAAGTATTTCATTAAAAATTTATTTTATTTGCTTAAAAACTTATGTTTTAAAATGTAAATGAAGCTATTCTATTTTTTGTAGTAAATTTATATTTTTAAATTAGAAATTCATCTTTTCTGTCAAAAATTCGAATTTTTTTGTACAAAATTTTGTTAGAAAATTCATACATTTGGTTGAAAATTGAACTTTTTCATTAAAAATTCATTTTATTTACTTAAAAAGTTCGCCCGTTAATTGAAAATTACCATGTTCTATTTTTTGTTGAAAATGGATCTTTTATAGTTGAAAATTCATCTATTTTTGAAAATTTGTCTATTTTGGTAGAAAAATAAACTTTTTAGTTGAAAATTCAACAATTAGGTTTAAAGTATCATTAAAAATTAAAATATTCGGTTGAAAATTCATTTGTTTTCTTGCAAATTATTTTATTTTGGTGGAATATTGATTTTTTGTTTGAAATTCTATTTATCTCGGTAAAAATTAGATTTTTTATTGAAAATTATTTTATTAATCAAAAATTTTAACATTCCATCTTTTGTTCATTTTTTTATAAACATTTAATCTTTTCGGCTAGAAATTAATCTCCGTGGTTGACAATTTTACTATTTCGTTAAAAACTGATTTTATTTGGTTAAAAACATATTGTTCCAGCTTAGAGTGAAATTTTCGTCTATTTATTATTCAACATTTATCTTTTTTTAATTGAAAATTTGTCCTTTTTTGTAATCATGTCGAATTTGTAAAAAAAAAGTAGGAAAAAGTCGAATCATCAGAAGGTTTAAAAGGTTTGAAGAGATTTTAAAGTAGGTAACTTTAAATTTTATATGACTTGTTATTTTAAAAATTAATTTTATGAGAATATTTCAAAAGATTTCCAAAATTGTCAAAAAGAATACGGAATCAATTAAAAAAAAGTCATTTTAAAATATTAAAGATAGAAGAAATTGAAGAAATGGATTTTTATAGCAAATTATTGAAAGTTCTTATAATATTTTAAGAGATTTCTAACGATGACGAAAAAAATCTGGAAGATTTGAAGGAAAATTCTATAATATTGCAGAATTTTTGATAAATTTCAGAAAATATTTCTAATAAATTTAAAAGATATTAGAAGGGTTTAAAAGTTTTGAAAAGATTTAAGAATAAAACAATACTAGGTAAATTTTTTAATGATTTTTAATTTTGAGAACTTCAGTTTAAAAGAACATTCAAAAATATTTTAAAAGATTTCAAAAATGTTCAGAAAAGAATCTAGAAGAGTTTAAGTAATCTTTTTCAATTATGCCGCATTTTTAAAAAAGTTTAGAAAAAATTCGAATTATTAGAAGGGTTAAAAGTTTGATAGAAATTTAACAGTAACTTAAAATTTCAAAATATTCAAAACAATTTTTTTAACAAAATGTATATTTTTTAAGATTTTGAAAAAGTACCACAATCTCTGGCACTGAATGTACCAGTCTTGTTTTCAAATTTTTGAATTAATTAATTCATGAGAGCACTTGTTTCAATAAGTTCTAGGTAAATAATGTATTTTCTTCGTATTCATATTTCATTTGAAGGTAATCTGAAAATTCTTTTCAAAACATTTTTTGATAGATAACCGTCAGGTTGAATATTAAATACTTAAGATTAATATTAAAACCAATAGAAATAAGAAACGTATTGATAAGACATAAATTCGTTGAGTAAATGTTAAATAGATTTTTATTTCAATAGACATATGTTTTATGCTTTACAAAACTAATATGTTTACAAATTAATAATAAATTGTTTGATGCAAAAAACTGCATTTATTTTCAAACGATTAAAGTAGTTCTAGTTTATTTTAAAAATTTTCTAATTAAATTGTTTTCAAAAACAAAAATATAAAAATAATATGATTGCAAATTACTATTACCAACAGTAATTAAAATTATTAGAACAAATTTGAAAATTTTTAAATATTGAAAGATAATGCTAATGTTTTCTTAAGATTCATGGGAAATTTTTTGTTGTTGATATTTTTAGTTTGGAAAATTTATTTTAAAATAAAATTCAAAAATATTTACCAATTTTTTAAAGAAGAACTCTTAAGATTGTTAAGGCAATTTTTTCAATTGTGCAGAATTTTGTTTAAATAATTTAAAATATTCAAATATTTTAAAACAAAATTTAGATTTTTTAAGATTTCGAAAAAAATTCAGAAGTATTTTTAGGAATTTTGCAAACTTTCAAGAAAGGTAAAAAATGTCCTTAAATTAATTGGATAATTTCAATTGATTTTTTATTTTGAAAAATTAGTTTTAAATCAAATTTAAACAGACTTTAAGATATTTCAAAAAAATTCTAAGAATGTTTAACGCATTTTGAGGAAAGTTTTGAAAATTTGGAAAAATGTAGAATTTTAGAAATCTAGAATGTAAAATTTTGAAAAGTTTCAAGAAAATAACAAAAATTTATTAGGAATCCTGAGCAAATTTTAAACGAATTTCAATTTAAAAAACTAATTTTTTTAAAAGTTTAAAAAGATTTCAAAAGATTTCTAACAATGCCGAAAGAAATCTAGAGGATCTTATGGATTTTTTTTTAATTATACAGAACAAAAAAGTAAAATCTTTTTAAAATATTGAGGTTCAAACAAAATTTAGAAATTCTAAAAAGATATTTAAAAAAATAAATAATTGAAAATATTTTTAAAAATTTTTAACAAAATGTAAATTTTGGAAAATATTGAAAACAAATTTAGAAGCTTTTTAAGAAGTTTGAACAGTTTCAAGAGGAAAAAATTGTCCTTAAGATTACAGATATATTTTTTATTGATTATTTACTTAGAAAAATTAATTTTTTAAAGCGTTTGAAATTATTTCAAAACATTTCAAAAGGTATCTAAATATGTGAAAAAATGTGAATAATTTTCAGGCCATTTTTTTAAATTTTGCAGAATTTGTTTTTAACTTAAGGTTAATTTCAAGTAATTGGAAAATATATTTGGAAAGTTTCGAAAAAATGTGAAATAATTTGAAGTTTGAAAAAATGTCAACAGATTTAAAATTTGGAAAAATATATTAAAATTTAAGACAAATAATTTAGAAGATGTTTAAGAATTGTGAAAGGAAAAATATATAGAAAGTTTTTAAATGATTTAAAAATCAATGTAAAGTATGAAAAGATTTGAAAAAAATTCAGAGAGAATCTAGATTTTTTAAAGATTAAAAAGAAGTAGAAACCTTTAAAGAATTTTGAAAGGTTTCAAGACAATAAGAAAGTTTTCTTAAGACTCTTGGGAAAAGAAAAAATAATTTTTTTTATAAACAATGAATTTAAGAAAAAATTCATTCCGGATTTTTGGAAAATTTTGGGAGAATTTCGAATTATTTTGAAAGATATTTAGAAAGCTCAGAAATTTGTAAGAGATTGTCAAATAATTAAAAATCGTAAAAGATTTAAAAAATCTAAAACAAACTTTACCCTTTTAAAGGCTTAAAAAATAAAGAAACTTCTCAGGATTTTAAAATAATTTCCTGTCAAATAAAGAAATTCTTAAATATTATATAGATTCTTTTTTGACACATCTGAAATGTTCCAAATTTTTTTTAAATTTCTTAAATAATCTTAGGAAGTTTATATTTTTTAAACTTCACAAAAAATCTAAAAATACTTATCTCCTTGTTCTCAAATCTCAGAATCTTATTTTAGCTCAAATTTGAGTTCGCAAAGACATTGAACTTGAATTTAGTTTTTTGAAATTTTTATTTTTCATTAAATTATTATTCCTCCCAAATCAAAAATCCACACGCGCGAAATTTTAAAACTTTTTGAATGAATATTGATGAGAAATCAACCTTTTTTTGGAAGCATTGAAGAAAGTTGCCAAAACAATAAAAATCGCACGATAAGAATGATTAATGTTTTATGAATCATTGGGAATCCCAACAAACATGAATTTAACACTTGTGTGCTTTAAGCAAATCTATGTAGTTGAATAACGTCAATAAACTAAACTAAACAAAATGACATTTAAAATTTAAATGCTGACATAATTTGAAATTATAATCTTTAAAAGATAAGTAATTTCTGAATGAAATCATTTGTGTTTCACAAAAAGTGAAAGGCGTTAATGAAGAAGGATTTTTAACAGTGAAGAATTCGAAAAAGAAATACGGACATTTTCTTATTATTAAAGAAATATTTTCTCTTACCAATAGAGTTTGAGAGAATCGCAAAGGTAATAAGCAGAGTACTAATTCGACTCATTTTTTTCTAGAGGATACGAACTCTTCTCGAATTTTTAGATAACTGATAAAATTTCGGAACCTGTTTGCTACATATATAGTCCGCATATATTTACCGAAATCATTGTAAATATTGGAAGATAAATTGGAAAGAACGAGGTTAATGTGTTGAGGTATTTGCAATTCATAAATTAATTTCGCAATGAAGAAGAGTTTTATAGACAGAAATCTACAAATCTTTCAATTTGCAGAAAAATATATTTAATGCTTTTAAATATAATAATATTTTTGGCTATATTTGTCAATATTTTGTAATAAATTATTTAAATTTAATCATAACCTTCGTGTCAATGGAGAGAATTTAAATATTTTTGCATGAAATCGAAATCAATTATGTTCGTACTGAGTGCTTATTGTACTTGTATAAATATTAATTTAAACTTAAAATTGTTTTCAATTGTTATCATTTCTAGATATTATGTTTCATGTTATGAATGAAATAAAATCTAACACCTTATGCAATGGTTTCTTGCGTCAGTCTCTTTAGTTTCGAAATTAATTCTTATTTTCTCTTTAACTACGTTATAGAATGCAATAAAAAATTACAAATACTATTGTCTAAGATAAATTTGAAGAAATTCTTACCACATAGAATATCTTTGAAAAGTATTTTTTTTAAATGTCATATAGGATCTATTTAATTTATAATGGTATTTTCAAAATAGTGAGCATTAACATTTTTTTCTTCCATTAAAAAAAAAATATCCGATAAAAAATACTGAAAAGGAAACTGCAGTTGCAAGAATCTGAATCTTATCCCGGGGTAATAAAAAGGCATCTCAAGGCCTCTACGAATTTTTCTTCACCATTTGAAATTTATGATTCGCTCGTTTTTGCAGGGATATAAATAAAATTTATTAAGCCCATTATCTGCAAGAAATAAACGTCCTCATTCCAATTAAAGACCTATGCTAAAAAAGGAAATACGGTTGTCATAGTTTGAGTTACCAGAAATGAAAATTAGTTACTTAACTTAGGAGTGATTTTTAACAACAATAAGAAAATAATAGCAAATTCGATTCATTCAAAAATAGTTATGATTGGTATAGGAATTTTCTAAAAATTAAGCTCAGCGGTTCTAAAGTCATCAAAATGTTTTGATGTAGTTATAAACAAGTTAGGAAACAAAAGTGTTTCTAAGAGATCATTCACTAATTGCCTAACTTTTTTCGACCTTTTTTACTTTTCGCCTTTCTGTAACAAAAATCGGACCTCACCCCCTTCTATTTAATTTTACCTAATTTGTTCACGCTTCCTAATTAGAATCAATATTCAAGAAATATAGACCTGTATTTTCGAGAGAAAAATTATGGATTAACTTATTTACTAATGACTTGTGAACCAATGACTGGCCCTTTCTCTGAATGAAACTTGAAAGTCTCGTGTAAAGTCGAAAAAAGTGTTGATTGTTTTGTTTTTATCATTTAAAATTCTGCACAAGTTTTCAGGTTTGTTTTATAACAAAAAAGGAAAATGTTTAGATTACTTTAAGGATTTAATGTATTTTATAATAATTCAAATATGCAGGAAAGCCCGCGCTTATCAGCGCGGAGCATCGATAAGGGCCAGTACGCATCATCAAGCTATGGTCACTAAATAGGCAACCGTGAAGACACATACTTTGATCCTGTTTTGCGGGCTCGTTAGATGGCTCTGTAGTACTTTCCCCCGCTACTTGTCGCTCAGGGGCCAACATTTGATTTATCTCTCTTTCTCCTTCGTTGTTTTCCGAACGTCAGCACATGTGAAACCTAACCCATTAAGAACTGTTTGAGAGCTGATATCTAATTTGTTGTCATCATTTTCGACCTGGTGATTATCGTTGCAGTACACAACTGAACACTAAAAGAGGGAGCGGTACCTTCTGTATTTATTACCATAAAAACAGAGTAATATTTTGAGAAAGGAACATGCGGATAAGAAAATTGATGTCAAAAATGATTACAAAATTTAAATGAAAACTGCTTTCAAACATACTTCCATCATCTTTCGGTTTTCCTTGGAATATGTTTTTATGAAGAAAAGCAATAGAAAAACAAGCAGAAATATATAAATAATTATTCCGGTAATTATTTATGTATTTTTATTTGTTTTTCTATTGGCTTTTTCAATTTATTAAGTTTTTTAATTACATTATCTACAAATCATCTGGATATAACCTCAAGCATCTATTATCTTATCTTAAAAACCTGCGGGCTCGTTTGATGGCACCACGCTCGATTATCAGTTTGCCCTTCTAAAGCATTGAGTGATCACAGCCTGCGCATCATGTTGCTAAGTGTTATGGAGCTTCTCCGATTTGTTTTGTTTGCCTTTGCGGCCCCTTTTTATAAATGTGTACTCAAATCTATAAAATTAAAATAAAATTGTTGTTTTAACCATTGAGAATAGTTTTGATTGTCTAAGTAACCATTCCCTTCTACAGCTCTTAAATGAAAAATCCGGCACGACAAAAAAAATTAAAAGTCGTTACAGTCCACGCTCTTCAAGTTTGATTAAAACTTGGACTTTATTCAAGCTAAAACAGAAACCAATTGATGCATTTTAGAATGGCAATCATCCCGGGTTGTTTAAGTCATGACACTGTAACTGTACATATATACATTTCAAAAGCGGAATATCGAGTACCCCAAGAAGAAATTCAGCGTTGTTGTCCAGGAAGCAAAAATCGATTAATTTCTGTTGAATGGGTTTTGAAGGCTTTTGAATTGCGTATCTGTCACTGGAATTTCAAAAAGCCGCCGATTTGTTTTTTAAAGACTTTTAGTCGTTATAATTTTGTTGACTAATTTATAGGCCGTAAAAGACTAATAACAGAATAGCTACAGAAATATAGTAGACCTGCGCATTCTTCCTTTTAATCTATCGATAATTTATCAATTTGAAAAATAGTATGAAATGTGGCAACTTAACCTCAAAAAAGTCGGTCTCATTCAAAAAGAAGGAAAGCGATTCAATATAACCTTGCTTGAGAAAATGACCGATTCACATATTCGCAAACCGATTCTATTTTAACTTTCTGAATGTGCAAATGACAAATTCGCAATTCACACAGTCGTCTTTTCAATGGATTCTTTTTTCCTGGGTGACAAGATTTATTATGTGACTGGCGGAGCTGCTCGACATTTTAAAATTAACTATGCCTTCATCAATCTTTTGAATCACGAAAAAGATTTTGGAATTTCTGCAAAAACAAATTTCCAAGCAACTGCATATGGAAAAGGTCAAAAAACAAAATTCTCAATCGGGATTGGTGGGGATTTGAAAAGACTTGCGGCAAAAGATAGCTTGCAAAGCTTAGCGCAGAATTCAATCCTGACTGTGATAGTTCTATTCGAATGGGCTCAGAAATATTGAAAGACAATAGTAATTCTTTTCAATGCGAAAAAAGAAACAAGAAGCCTTAAATTCAGAGAAGCAACATAATCGCCCTAACCATCTGTTTGGGGAAATTTCCGCCAAAAATGTAGGTATTATCTAATTTCTTAAATTTTTGTAAATTTCTCCTAAATTTTTAGAGAGTTATAAGAAGGTTTCGGTAAATTTCCCCAAATCTTGGGGAAAATGATTTTCCCTAACGAAAATGTCGATTTTTCTCCACTAAAAAGTGGGAAAAATTCCGCAAATTTTTTGCAGTGTAGAGAACCTTCGCAAATTTGTTCCTATGCAGGTTCACGTATAGTATCCTGAACAAGTTCCTGTACATGAACCAGCGTCTCAAATCGCTCTGTGTTTGGCCATTCATTTTTTATGGTGTTTTCCGTTTCCCGTTTGAGTGTGTTTTTAGGCTTTTCTGCACTTCAATTTTGTCAACCATACTCTTCTTTTGTCAAAATTTTAATACATGGACTATTTGGTTAGTTTTTTATAATTTGGTTTCATTTAACAAAAATACTATGCAAACTATTGAAATTCGCATTCAGGGCCAAACGGACGCGAAATACAGAAAAACGTTTTTGGAAAAATTTCAGCTTTTAAAAATTAATTCCAAATTTCTTTGAAACAATTATCAACAGAACTCTTTGATTTTAATTTATTCATCGAAATGCATATGCAAAAATCGAAGCATTACGATTAACGAGGAAAATATGATGATTTTTTATTTTAACAAATAAATTCTGAGAAAAAGCTAAAAAACATTTTCAAACATTTCAAATGATTTTCCAAAATTTTAATGCAAATTAATCATTTTTTGTTGAAAAAAATAAGCTTTATGAAAATATTAACAATACTTTTTTAAAATATTTTCAAAACTGTAAAAAAAAACCTCGGAAAGATTTTAAGGCAATTTTTCAGCATTTTCAACAATTTCTGGATGAATTAATTTGATTTTAAAAGATATTTTCGAATATTAAAAATTTTTAAATGATACTCTTTTTCCGCTTACTTCTACCTAGGCATTTATTCTACCTTTCGAGTTTTCTTGCAATATACTGCATTGCGTAATAAACCATAAAAGGTGAAAATTCCCAAAAATTGATTGGGTAAAATCAGGTATACGGACTGCAGGATAGATATATGAGGTTCGTACGAGATTCTAGAACATTGGCCTACAGGTTTTCCCCAATTCGAAATGAGGTTGTAAACATGTTCAACAGCTGTACGTATATTGTAAAAAAAATTTTCTAATTTTTTTGAATTTCAGAAAAGTTTGCAATAAAATTTTGTAAAACGAGTATTTTAAAATGATTTCGGTAGGTTGAGCTATGGAACATAATATAGAGAAGGTGTTTATAATTTTGAAAAACTGATCTGCATATATTCTAAAAAATAAACAAAATTTAGGAATTTAAAAATTCTTAAAAACAAAATTTTTCCAACAAGTGTATGAAGCTGATTTCGGCATGATTTACAGCACAGAAAATCGCCGGTCCTCCAATGTACACCGAAATCGGTGTTCAATAGAGTTGCAACAAATTTGAGCCACACAGGTTCATTCGGAGAATCTAGGTGAAAAGCATCATTTAGACACTGTTTTTTGTCACCCAGTACAACGTGAAGTGTCTTCTACAAAATGTAAGTCACCTGTCGAGATCATTTTGTCGGTCGTTATTTGAGTGAAACAGATGTTAATAAGCAGGTAAGTTATAATAATAATTACCTAACTTTTTATTTCCTCCTATTTACCAGCGACTAAATAGTCTTGGAATAAAAATAGTACTTGGCGTGATGTAATATCCAAATGTTAGATTAGTCAAAACCAGGCTCTGGTAACTCAATGCTTTAGAAGCGGTCGCGTATATTCGACTGTGGCGCCATCTAACAAGCCCGCAGGTTTTTAAGATAAGATAAAAGATGCTTGAGATTATATCCAGATGATTTCTAGGTGATTTAATTTAAAAACTTATAAATTGAAAAACTAATAGAAGAAACAAATAGAAATACATAAAGAATTGGTTAGTTAATTATTTATGTATTTCTGTTTACTTTTTCTATTGGTTTTTTTCATTAGAAAAATTATTTTGAAGAAATAAGAAGATGATTCATGTATGGTTGAAGGCAGTTTTTATTTGAAACTTGTAATTATTTTTACAAACGTTGGATCCTAAATTACTTTTATAAATGTTGTAAGACTTAGTTGTTGCATTGTTTAATTGATAAACGCCGAATTCGTTAAATTTGTGAAATAAAATATGGAGGTTTTGCTCCAAAAAATATTTTTTCTCATCTGATTTGGTTCAAAAGTTAGTTTCTGTAACTCTGGATTACCGGTAGCTCTGACCCACTCACAACCGATTCTTTCACATTTCGGATACTGATGATACTTTTCCCGACGAGTTGATGGACAGCTTAAAACTGAACACTTCTGTTTATCACTTAAAAAGCTCATTTTTAGTATTTTTCTGACAGCACTGGGCACCACAAACAAACACAAGACACTCAAAACATTCGACAGCTGTAATTTGGTAAACAGTACAGGAGTGAGAGAGATAGATTCAAGTATGGCCCCTGAGCGACGTGAAGGGGGGAACGACCGACAGAGCCATCTAACCAGCCCGCAAAACAGTATCAGAAATATAAGTGACCGCGGTTTCCTATACTAGTGTCCAGAGCCTGGTCAAAACCTACTATATGATATTCAAACCACCAAAGCCGGGATGTACAAACTAAGTCGTGACCGTCTGCATCGAAGTTGATGCCTGGTCGTCCGAACAAATTTCCACTAGATTTTCTGCGGAAGTTTAAAGGTACCTTAGATATCTAATCTTGCAGTGGCTAGTGCCATACATGAAAGATAAGGTAAATACAATTGTATAATAAAAACAGAAATTTGTTTTTCGCGATGAGTAGGGACGTAAATTTGCATGACACTTTAACCTGATGAAAAGTTTCATGAAACATTGGGAGTTTCGTGAAACATTACAATGTTTCAAATATAGCGGCGGGAACATTCAAACTGATAAGATAAAAGCCTATTAGGTATTTTCACTTCAATAAACAGCTAACTTCACTTCGTAGATTGCTGGGGGAAAAATAAGGGACCAAATGTATGGGATTCGGTTCATTTTTGCCCTATTTTGCTAACAGCTTCGTAAGAGGTAATTTTTTCCTTATAAGTGTAGTTAAAAAATAGTTTTTATTTTTAAATTAATATTTAATGAAATAATGTAATAATAATGATGATTAATCACAAGTATATTACAGAAATAAAGTTTTGTTCCATGCATTTGATCCATTTTTCCCCCTCAGCTTTTAACAAAGTGAAGTTAACTGATGGTTGAAGTGAAAATACCTAATTAAGGGTTTCATATCCCAACTTTTTCCTGCCGTCTGATTTGATTTATTTTTCCGGTTTATGCTGTGGACCAATGATGCCAATGTTGGCACCCTGAGCTACTGCGCTTGCGTTAGGGCTGACCGCTCATTAGCCGCACTTGGCGCGCGATTCAAAATTACATTAAAAAACAATTCTTGTAACTTAAGTAAATAATTATTAAAATATCCACAAGGATATATACAAATTGTGTAACTTTGATTTCAGGTAAAAAAATACAACACATATATTATATTAATAACAGTTTATTTTCAGTGAATTCCAAAGGCCAAATTATATTTTACAAAACATTTAATTTAAAAAAAAATTTCTTGTAAAAGTGATTGAAAATAATTATTTATAAGTTTTTAATATTTTGTATGTATTTTTCTGGGAATTCATATAATTATATAACCTATAAATACATAAATTATCACGACTGCATTGTAGTTATGCTTTCTTTTTTTTTTACTTCAAGCGTCGTTTTTTCACGTCTCAATCGAAAAGAACAATCTGAAATTTTGTCTTAGTATTATTCAAATATTATCACTATTATATTCTGCAATTAGCTTCTATATATCTAGCTGCTGAAATATCATATGGTATTTAAAAAAATGTATCTATTAACAAATATTTTGAGAAATATTAGTCCTTCAAATTCAATGAAAATAAACTGTTATTCAACAAATATATGTGTTATACATTTTTTTCTTGTCTGAAATTAAAAGTTACACAATTTGTATACATTTTTGTGTATATTTTAATAATTATTTATTTAAATGACAAGAATTGTTTTTCAATGTGATTTTGAATCGCGCTTCAAAGGGTAGACAACCAGCGCTCAGCCCTAACGCACGCATGAATGAAAATTATTATCATTTTATTGTTGCATTAAATAGTCCCTAAAAAAGAAAAACTATTTTACAATTGCACTTATACAGAAAAATTACTTTCTACGAAGATATTAGAAAAATAGAGCAAAAATTAAGTTTAAATGTCGACAGGCATGACTAACCTAACTTTTGGAAATTGCATTAGGAAGTTATAATTTTATTAAAGGCTTAAAAATGTACACCCTCTGAACGATACAGAAAGAAAATTAAAAGAATAATAAGCATTGCAAAATTAAATGTATTAATGAATTTCGTAATGACAACAAGAATACCAAAATTACAGAAAGAATACAGAAATACATAAATACAGAAATACAAAAAACAAGAATTCAGAAATTTTTGTACATGGAGCCACGTCATTAAAAAGTGTAACTTTTAAAAATTGAAACGTTTAAAGTAAAAAAGGTTTAATTCAGTATTAAAAAAAAATCAAAAGTTGAAATTAACATAAACGAAACTGACCAGTGTGGTCTTTTATGTAAAAAGTATAGGAATAAAATTTAAAAAACTAAACTGTAGAAAATTTAGATTTATTGGTGACGCGACACTAGTGCCGCAAGGTCCTAAGGCCCCTAAGCGTCTACTCCCTGACTACTAGTTTGCGCCACTTTTTGGTTAAAAATGAATCTTCTTTGCTTGAATATTCAAGTATTTTGTTTGAAAGATTCGGTTGAATCACTTTTTTAGACATCATTTTTTTTTCAAAATTTATATATTTTGTTGAAAGTTCATCTCTTTGGTTGAAAGTTTAGCTATTTTGTTGAAAATTAATATTTTTTTATAATTATTTAATGTTCTGCTACATTTTTAAAAATTTATTTCCTTGCTTGAAGGCTTATGACTTTGGTTGAAAATCTAACTTTTTACTGAAAAAGCCTTTTTTTGTTTAAAACTAACTTTTTAACTGAAAATGTAACTTTTCCATTTTTTTTAAGATTGATCTTTTGTAGTTAAAAATTTTCCTTCTTTTTGTGAAAAAATAATTTTCTTGGTTTTTAATTTCACTTTTGTTTGGCAAAAATGAATCAGTTTCTTGTTAAATTATTTTTTGCTCAGTAGTAATATTTCTTGTTTGAACGCCAGCACGAGTATCTGTAACCTTCCAAGTCAACGACTGATCCCCAGTCTTACCAGTGCAATTTGGATGCTAAAAATTGGTGAGTTTAAATCAACGAGTTTAGAACTCAAAATATTCGACATTTCTTTAGAAACTCAAATATTAAGATTCACCTTTATTTTAAGATGGAGATCTGAAATGAAGAGTTTCTGCTACCTGTGAGTTTCCAGTGCATATCAACTTTAGAATAAAATAACAAAAAATTTAAAAATCAAATACTAACATAATCCTTTTCGATATTTTTCAAATCAGCTATCTCTTTTTAAACTTGTGATTTCCTTAATTTAATTAACTTTTTAATATTGTATATTCTGTTGCATTTCAAAATATCTGTAGAATAGTGTGTAGTTATCTTGTCTTTCGGAAGTTTTTCTCATCCCTGTTTCGAAATCCTAGATTTCGTTAAAAAACGAGAAGCCTTTGAAATAATTATTTTTAACAAGATAAGTTTCTTCCTTTTAGGACGTAACAGTTTAATGTTGAGAATTTATGTCTTTATTTATTCCTACTAGATATAGATATATTACTTACTAATTTAGATCTAATAACACACATTTTCTTTTCAGGAGATGACCAGCATATTTATTGTTAATGATTTTTTGGTTTTTATTTTTACTACTTACTGTACGAACACATGAACAAAGGAAGCCGATGGCAGTAAAGCAGCAATGAATAAAAAAAGTACAGAGATCATACGAAATTTATTGTTATTTCGTTTACATTAGGTTTTCTGGAGCTTTGAATTTTTTATTGTTAGTTATTAATACTCGTTTTATTATTGTATTCTATTCATTTATTTTTGTTCCTTATTGAAATTTGATTCTCATTAAAATTTGTTGCTGAGTTGGCTCCATTAGCTGAATTTGTGCCTTAGAGTTTCTGTTTTCTATTCTATTCTATTTTATTTATTAATTATTTATTATTAATTATTAACTCTTATTTCAGTATTCTATTCTATTTTTTAATTTTTATTTATTTTGGTTTCTTATTGAAATTTTTTGTTGATATGTTTCCATAAACTTACTTTTTACCTTAGTTTTTGCTATTGAATCGTTTTTTTTTTCTTCACTGAATTTACTAATAATAATAAAAATACATAATAATAATAATAATAATATAATAATGCATGTTTCTATTAAGGAGACGACCATCCGTTAGAAATCGTTGAAAATTCAAGAGTGATAGAAGCCCAATCACTTTTTTAGCTTTTCAGTACATCTGAAGAAAAGAAACGGCTATTAGAGAAAAATAAAAAATAGATAGAAAAACTACAGAGCCATAAACATCGTAAAAAACCAGGTACAAAATAAAAAGCAGAGAGCAGCAGTGGAGAAACTTTTGAATCCCATTGAACCATCAATTAGGGCCCTTCGACAAGAGTTGCTAGCAACGCCTAGGGAAACGAAAGAACCTGCTAACAAGAAAATTGAACCTCAAAGAAGACTATTCAACACAAGAAAGACTACATCGAAGAAAAGCAGACGTTTTGAGAAACCAAGTGAAGATGAGCAAAATTCCACTGCTGTAACTTTATTACCAAAAGGCGCATCAAGTTACATATTACACTGTTAGAAATTTTTTGTTAAAAATGGAATTATCTGAGAGATTATCATAAAAGTATATGAAATTTAATTAAAAATTTGAAGATTAAAATTTTTTAAACCTGAAAAATTTAGCTGGTATTCTAAATTTTCTATAATTTCTAACAGTGTTACGCAGTTTATCACATACTTACGCAATTTATTTCTTTTAATAATAAATGTCATTGTTACATAAAAAGGGGATTTAATTTCGTTTAAGAACCCTTACAGCCAAAAACTTTTAGGCTGTATAATTAGGAACATAACAAATTACTTTTTAGTTACGATTTAATTCATTAACAGAAAAAAAGTCTAAAGCTTCACATTGTGATAAGTAATAGATATCTTAAAAACTAATTGAAACATCGATTTCAAAATTTGCCCTGAGTGAGTGGGCGATGCCCGAGCACCATCCGAGACCCAAGCGCAAAGTAGTAGTTGGGGTGTAGACGCTTGTCTAAAGGCCAAATCAGACTAGCCGTTCTCGGTTGCCGTTTGCCGGTCCGGTTGGACACTCGGCCAATCAACGCACACTCGGTTCCAGTTCGCTTCGAGCATTTGGGTTTGATTCTAATTTCAAACGTGCCGTTCGCAAACGTAACCAATCAGCGCACTCGCTTAAGCCACGAGGCCTGTCAGCTGTTTCTCGAGCTTGCTGCACGTCACTCACGTCACTTTAATGTATTAATCGCGCATGCGTGAGAATGACAATCGTATAAGCTGAATCGGCGCAATGTGAGCTGCACCGGTCAACCAAGAACCGAACCGGACCGGCGAACCGCAATCGAGAACGGCTAGTCTGAATTGCCCTTAAGGCCCTACGAAGAGCCAGTCGTTGACAAACTACCGAACCGCAAACAACCTTCCGAAACACTATGTAATACTTTATTGTTAATAAACCTATAAAATATATTTATGTCTCTTACAAACGTCGGAACTGGGATTATAAATTCAACGCACCTAAATCGTTGGCATTCGTGACATTCGTCGTGTTTTTGAGTTTCGCTGAGGCAAAAATTCAGATTTTCTTGAGACACTTCGTGATTCGCGTGCCCGCGGACCCGTCGCTTGTTCATTTTGTGTTTGTAGCGATCAGAGAGTGTAAAATCTCCTCAAAGTATCGTATCCGGTATTAAGTTCGCTTGTCTTGCGCTCTGTAAACCTCTGGCACAAAACGAACTTCGGTGAAATAAAATACCCCGCACTACATGTATGGGAAAATGGCTTTCGGTGGATTTAGCTGAAACTTTGTAATTTTTAAGGTTATAAATGCTGGATGAAATATCCGTAAAACAAAATCCAAAAAAAAATGGACAGTTTTAGCGCTATGCGGCGCTAAGCGCTCAAGATCATTGAATAAAACGAATTACAACAGATTTTGTTACAAAAGCAATGTCAACATAGAAATCACGGTTCAGATCGTAATCTGTCATATTTTCACCTACACCGTTGACTCATATAGTGCTCTTCTCAAAACGATCAAACGCTAAGCGCCCAAGATTTTAACTTGAGTAATTAATCACTTCTTTAAAGGCAGAAATGGTACCCACAGTAACATTAGTAACTAGTGCGCACATACCGATAATAACATTATACAATTCGCAAGAGGGTTGAACGCTAAGCGCTCAAGATCAGCGAATAAAACCAATCCTAGTAACTTCAGCGACAAAAGCGATGTCACTATAAGAATCACGCATCAGAAAGTAGTTAGTAATATGTTTAGCTAAAATAATAAGTTATATTGCGCGCTTCTCTAAACGATCAAACGCTAAGTGCCCAAGATTTGAACTTAAATAAATAATTACTTTTTTAAAGACAGAAATGGTATCCAAAGTAACATTAGTAACTAGTGCGCACATCGATAATAACAGTGTACCCTTCGCCAGAGGGCCGAACGCTAAGCGACCATGATCAGCGAATGGAACCAATCCTAGTAGCCTTAGCGACACAAGCGATGTCTGTATACGAAACACGCACCAAGAAGTGGTCAGTAACATGTTTAGCCAAACCAATGACAATATGAGTCAACACCGTTGACTCATATAGCGCGCTTATCAGAACGGGAAAACGCTAAGCGCAGAAGATTTGAACTTGACTAAGACATCACTTTTTCAAAGACCTTTCACAAAAGAAATGACAGACAAACATACTGTCGTCGATGGAAATAATGAGTGAATGCTGCATGATGAACGACTGTCATTTTTTATCGCAAAAAGCGAACGACTTCAGAGTGAGCGACGAACTGAAAGTAGGCCTAATGACTTAAAAAAAGTTGAAACCTCGGCATTCACTTATTATTATATTAAACATATATATATTAAACATATATTAAACAGCATTCACTTATTATTTCCATTGACGATGGTATGATTGTCATTTCTTTTGTGAAAGGTCTTGAGAGCGGATAGTAATTTTATTGGTAAGCTTAGGGAAAAAAAATCCTATCTGCTTCCTTCTGTATTAATTGTGTTGTATTTCTGATTCCCTTTTTGTGTTTAGTTTCTTGTGTTTATTTGTTTTATTTTGTTGTTTCTGAATTTTTCTTTCGTTTTATTAATACATTCCTCTGCCTTTCAGGACCATAAGAGCTTGTTTCTCTTATGGTTTAAAAAATGGCATGCAGAGTTCGAGTTAATTGTTATGTGTGCGATAGAGTCTATCAACCAGGACAAATGGCTCGAATTGATGGAAGTAATAATCCTGATAGGCAAAACATTGCAATTTTTAGACGCCTTCAACTTCGAAGACCACCACTTGAAATCGCCTATGAGAGTAGGTTATGTCTCAATTGCAATCAATCGATTCGCATTGAGATAGAGGAGCTCCAACGTGAACCAGGCTGTTTAAGACTAAATTTTCTCACACAAACAGGCAGGCAAACGTGCATGTTCTATAATGCTGATGTTAATACTCCAAGGCTTTCAACTGAATGTAGAGTTCACGCTTTTATTGTCATGGTCATTTTCATCCCAGAAGAAACAAGATCATGCTTAAATCATTTGGATGAACATGGTTTCATCTTAGGTCCCGTGCTTCCTGGACTACAAGCGATTATTAGACCGTATAGGATTTTGGGACAGCAGTTACTTCTGGTTTTGCACCAACTTCGTAACGAAGCAAATGTTCGTGCGGCCGCGGTTTTTAATAATGAGGATAGTTTCACTGATGAAGAGTTTGAAGCTATTGCTCCTGTAACAAAGGAACAATTTAGACAATCGTATGGATTTTGTGATCCTATTCCGCAGTTACATGGACACGGTGCCAGATACGTGAGGAAAAAAGATCTGCTGACTATCCTTTGCAAAATGCGCCCAGGTCTTTCTGATGAATTTCTGAAAGTGATTTTTCATCATTCGAGCCGGCAAGCTACAAGCATGGCCATTTTTACTGTAAGAGAGTCTTTAATGCAGCGATTTGTGCCTGGTAACATTGGATTTAATGCGATAAGCAGAGAGGAATTCATTGAAAGACACGTGACATCATTCGCCAATAAACTTTATAATCCACAACCAGAAATTCCCAGAGCTATTGCTATCATCGATGGAACTTATGCTTGCATGCAGAAGAGCAGTAACTTTCGCGTACTTCGACAGTCATTCTGCAAACATAAAGGACGTCACTTGGTAAAACCTGCTCTCATTATTGCTCCAGGCGGATACATACTTGAAATACAAGGACCATATTTTTCTGACTCGCGAAACAATGACGCCCAAATGCTCATTATCGAATTTGAAAGCGATGTGGAAGGTATGAGAGAATTTTTCGACATTGGTGACATTTTTATAGAGGACCGTGGATATAGAGATGCCCAACCACTTTTAGTATGCTTAGGAATTGTGTCCAAGATACCACCATTTCTCCAACAAGGACAGAGTCAATTGGTAACGGAAGAAGTAAACGAAGCTTGGCTAATAACGAAATCTAGATGGATAGTGGAATCCATAAATGTCCACATAAAGTCCATTTTCAAGTTCTTCGAGAAAACCGTTCCAATGGCCCATGTACACAATATAAGGGACTTCTTTTGAATTGCTGGTGTCATAATTAATCGACACCATCCTGTTATCGAGATGCAAGGCGCTACAGCAGAGCTTTCAAGAGAATGTATAGCGAGATCTCGTGAGCCAAATATTGTGCAAGCGCGCGTAGAAGTGGACAATATACGCTACGGAAATGCAAATTGGAATCGCCTGCATGAACTTCAAGTACCACAATTTCCTAGGCTCACATTGGAAGAAATACGCAACATAACAATTGGCGTGTATTAAGTAGAACTTGCCCCATCTTACGTTCAAGACAAGCTGCAGAGAGAAGACGATGAGTTTCTACTAGATGCGTGACTTAATAAACCTGGTATGATCAGAGTACGAGTATTTTCTCGTTTCCGAAATGCGACAAGGTACCAGCTATGGATAGCGTTCAATGAAATCGATGACATAGTCTCAGACAATAACGAAACGCTTCTCGGTTATTACTGCACATGTAAGTCAGGGGCCAGAACTCTTGGCACTTGCGCACATATTGCAAGCGTTTTATGGTTCCTGGGTTATGCACGTCACCAGCAACACGTAAAATATCCTCAAACTTCCTTGCTACAAAGGATTCTAGAGGCTGCTAATAGAGGTGAACAAGCAAACCTGAATCAAGAGCCGGAAATAGTTTAATATTTCGCAAAAGCTACTGGGATTGGTTCTATTCGCTGATTATGGGTGCTTAGCGTTCGGCCCTCTGACGAAGGGTACACTGTTATTATCGGAATGTGCGCACTAGTTACTAATGTTACTTTGGGTACCATTTCTGCCTTTGAAGAAGTGATTAATTAGTCAAGTTAAAGTCTTGGGCGCTTAGCATTTGATCGTTTTGAGAAGCACGCTATATGAGTCAACGGTGTAAGCGAAAATATGACAGAACAAGATCTGAACCGTGATTTCTATGTTGACATCGCTTTTGTAACTAAATCTATTGTAATTCGTTCTATTCACTGATCATGAGCGCTTAGCGTTCGGCACTCTTGAGAACAGTACAATGTAATTATCGGAATGTACGCACTAGTTACTAATGTTACTTTGGGTACCATTACTGCCTTTAAAAAAGTGATGAATTAGTCAAGTTAAAATCTTGGGCGCTTAGCGTTTGATCGTTTTGAGAAGCGCGCTATATGAGACAACGGTGTAGGCGAAAATATGATAGACCATGATCGGAACCGTGATTTCTATATTGACATCGCTTTTGTAACAAAATCTGTTGTAATTCGTTTTATTCACTGATCTTGATCGCTTAGCGGCGCATAGCGCTAAAACTGTCAATTTTTTGGATTTTTTACGGATATTTCATCCGACACTTATAACCTTAAAAATTACAAAGTTTCAGCTAAAAATACCAAAAACTATTTTCCCATACATTTAGTGCGGGGTCCTTTGGTGGAAAGGCACACTAAGTTGGCATCATTCTGTGCGATACTCTTACATTCGGAGTGCTAGTGTCTCAAAAATCCTGGAATGAGCAAGAATACCTGAAGGGGAGATACTGAAACTATTCTAGAAGCAAGTCAAAACATGTGACTGAAGTTTGCAACGTTTATAAATGAAATTATAAAATGTCCGAAATTTCTTTAGTGATTATTTACACCTGGTGACAGGTAAAACAAAAATTAGTTTAATCCTATTAACTCTTAATATCTTGCTAAATTTAACGTCGAATTCTTGATTCGGGAACGAAATTTGATCGAACGGAAACTCGAACTCGCAAGACGCAAGATTGAACTTTTACGCAACAATCAATCGTCGTGTTAATATCACAACCCTGAAGTATTTGTTGAGTGACTTTGATGGCACTACAGCAGATTTCCGGAAATGGAAAGAACAGTACCAACTTCTTTGCAACAACTACGAATTGGATGACGCAAATGGTAGACTTCTCATGGGTGCTAAGTTGAAAGGTAAGATTTCAAGGTGGTTTCACTCAAAACCTGAATATATTGGAATGTCAGTGCATAATCTCCTGGCGGAATTGGAATCCATGTTTGACGATCGTCAATCAAAATTGACATTAAGGAAAAAATTCGAAATCCACATGTAGAAAGCTTCTAAATCATTCAGTGACTTTTTCCACAGGAAGCTGATCCTTGCAAACGCAGTACCGATTGAGGAAGAAGATTTGCTGGATTATCTGATCGACAGAATTCCAGATGCATTACTGCGCAATTAAGAGAGGATTCAGCGGTTTACTGACACGAAAGGACTCTTGCAAGCGAATCGAAGGATGAAAGGTCAAGTAATAGGACTCTTGCGTTGCTATAACTGTAACAGGCTCGGACAATATGGTGACATAGTTTTTAAATTGATCACCAATCCAAGGATTATTTCACGTAAGAAGCCGCAGCCGAATTGTCAACAGTAGGTGAGCAATGTCAATTATGGTTCTCCCAATCAACAAATAAGCAAAGTTGCTGAAATTCTGCTGGATCCGAAGGATTTAAGCAGCTCTTCAGAGAATCCTCTCAACGCTAAGTGTTTTCAGATGACGAAGTTTGAGCTTAACTCCGCAGAGGCAAGCCGCTCTCTAACCCTAAATACTCTCCTAGACACAGAAAGCCCGATAAGTTTTGCAAAGGAATCTTGTATCCCCGTTAAGAGTATGATACCGTACGATATACGTGAGTATAATGGAATAAATAAGAGTGCACTTGTTCATTTAGGTTTAGTTACAGGGAATATTACACTAGATAATGTCGAGCGAAAAGTACGACTGATTGTAGTTCCTAACAATACTATGACTAATTCTGTTGTTTTGGGTCGCGATGCACTGTGGGGTTTTAATTTGGGAATAATGGCGTTACCTGAAGTAGAAGCTAGAGTCACTAAGGAAATGTTTGATATTGACGTCTCGGTAGGCGAAATTAGTGATTCATTAGAGATAAATTCGGAACTTGACCACGATGTTCAATTAAAGGTTAAAAAACTCTTTACTTCTGAATATCTGAATAAAGAATAAAAGATTAAATTGATAAATTGCGTGATAAACGATATTTCACCTTACTTGACATGAAAGATGGATTCCACCATATCGTCATGGCGGAAGATTCACTTCTATACACTTCATTTATAACACCCCTCAGACAATTTGAGTACACAAAGATGCCTTTTAGACTCAAAACGGCACCGGCTAAATCTAGAGATTCAACAACAAAATCTTCGAGCAGCTAATTAAATCCGGCAATGTTGCTTTTTATTTGGACAACATTCTGATAGCTAGCATATCTTTGGAATGTAATTTCATAATTTTGGAATAAGTTTTCGCGCTAATAGTTGAAAAATGTAAGAGATGTGCAAATTCCTTAGGACTTTTAATGTTTTAGGCTTGCAATTTCTTGAAATCTTTTTAGGACTATGTTCCTACTTCAGAAAATTCATAGAGGGCTTTTCTGTCATTGTTAAACCCCTCTAAGATTTGCTTAGAAAAATGTTCCTTTCGATTTTGGTCCAGATAAACTTTAGGTCGCAGAGAAACGTAAAGCAAAATTAATAGAATCACCGGTATTGAGCATTTACAACACCAAGGACGAAACCAAACTTCATTGTGACGCCAGCAAGGCAGGCTACGGTTTCGAGTTAGAAACGCCAGCTATGATATAAACCCTACGAAGATTCCAAATCTATCTCCAGGGGATACCATTTAAAATAGTTACAGATTGTAACGCTTTAAAGCTGACGTTGGATAAAAAGGAGATAAATCGACGAATTTATGCGTGATCTAATGAATTAGAGATGTTTGACAAAATATTCGAGCATAGGTCTGGCGAAAAAATAAAACATGTCGATGCTTTCAGCCGCGCCGTCAATGTATTAGTTGTCGAAGATAGCACTATCGAGTCGAACTTAGTTATCAGCCAAAACCTTGATCCAAAAATCCGTGAACTAAAGGACGGGGAAGCGTGAGGGTTGTCTCCACCTAACACCGAAGCGTGACAAACCCTTTCTGACGTGTCATATTGAATTTCGTAGACCAAAATGTAAATCATGTTCTAATTGCGACAGCATCCCCTAAGGAAAATGGAGAATTAGAATAGAGTCAATCTAGTAATAAATCCAGTGTTAACGAAACTCTCCGATCCTTCTTACGGCAAGTTATTGTACAAAATGTTAAATAACGATGAATTTGCTTTAAATAATATCGTACACAGCTACGTAACGATAAATATGTGCTCAAAGATGTCAAGAAATTTCATGTTACACAAAAACCATACATAGGTACATGAGAACCATGTAATATGAAACCTTGGTATGGCGATCTTATTTCTACAATATGTAATGTTTATTGATATTATTTCTCGTATGGTCATTTTGTTTAAGTTACTCTTAAGTATTAGTTTGAGTCAAACTATTTGTCAGGATGGACGAGTTGTAGAGAATTTAGATTTCTTAGTGACGCGATACTAGCGCCGTAAGGCGAACTACCGGGCCGGAAACAACTTTCCGAAATACTCTGTAATATTTTATTGTTAATAAACGTATATAATGTATTTATGTCTCTCAAAATACACTATTTTTTCGTTATCTCAAGCTAAAAAATGAGTATTTTGCAAAATGATTTTTAAACTAGAGGAAAATAGTTCCGTTTTTAATTGTAACTAACTTTGATATATTTCTGAAGGCTAGCTTTCAAAAAAGTATATCAATTTAAAATTATTCAGTTATTTAGATGTTTACATTTTCTGCTTTCTGTTCTGGTGAAACTTGCACTATTTTTATTCAATTCTAGAATGTTTTACGGCTTATCTTATTCCTTGATGAGCTTTCTAGAAATCCTTTTTTTACGTTTTTGCTTTAGAAAATGTATTGAAGAAAAGAAAAAATAACCTGAACTATGCCTTAAAAATTAAATTATTTTTAACCCTGAGAAAAACTTGTTTTGTATTTTTATCGTAATCTTTTCATGTTCAATGTCGATCATAAATGAAAGCCTTCAGCACACAGAACTAGATGGCCAACAAAATCGGAATTTTTCAAGAGAGTGAAATAACATTTTGTACAATCTAAATCACCAGTTAAAGATAAAACAAAAGAGTGACGCCAAAATAAGATTTTTTAGAATATTTTTTTGACTTCGCTAGCGACCTGGGCAAAAATATATAAATACGTTACAGGTATCAATTCACTTGTCATTAAGAAACAAAGTGAGCGTCACTTTTCGTTTTTAGAAAATTTCAAAAAATAACCCCTATTTAGGGGTTGAGAAGATCTCAAAAAGTTAAAAAATAGGAAATACCATTAATTTAATATCATTTTTCACATCAATTCCTTATCAATCAAGAAAATACGTGATTTTACTTTTGTAAGTTTTATTTTATAGAAAAAATACAATGAACAATGATGTTATAATTAGTGGTATTTCCAATTTTTAAATTTTAATAGGATCTTCTTAAACCCTAAATAGGGGTATTTTTGTCATTTAAAAAAAAAAACAAAAAGCGATGCAGATTTTTGATTTTCAATAGCGAGTAATTTCATACTTGTAACATATTTTTATATTTTTCTCCCAGGAAAATATGTGTTTTTACCATTCAGATCCTCGTCCAAACCCCTGAAATTTTTATCTGAAACATTTCTCACGAAAAGAAAATTTTCGCTGATAGGGGGAGGGGGGTCTGATACTTTTTGATGACCCTGTACGTGGAATACTGCACAACCTCGAGGTGCTCGATGGTGGGTGTACATTCAAGACGACAATTTTGAGATCAAATATTATCCTGGTTCACGAGCTGCACATTTAGATTATTTGAGTAGAAATCTAATATAAAGTTGAAAGTGTGTCTCCGTGAAGAATTTTTTTATCTCTCGATTGCGGATTGAGATTTTAAAAACTGAATTGGTTTTCGACTATGTGCATCGGTCAATTTCTCGAATGGCTTAAATCCTGCGATGTACGATAAGGTCCATTTCAAGTAAAGTCATATTAAATCGGCTTCCCTCTTTTAGAAATAGGGTAACCCTTTTGAGCTAGGCTGCCATATTTAGCATTATTTTTAAAATTGATAAATTATTGATACATTGGATGTAACGGATTAAATTTCTGAGAGCATTTCATGACGAGCAAGGAGACTTTGCATATGAAATGACGTGCAAGATAACTTTTGTTGCAAAGAGATGAGAAAATTTTTTTCCAAATACATCAATGCTTGCCTGATTCACTTGTAGTATAATTCTGCAGCCCTGCGCAAACCTGGATTGTTACATCCAAAAGAAAAAATAGTAATTCCATTCCATACATTACATCTTGATCATGTTAGACCTTTTGTATGAAATTTACCCAAAAAAATGCCAATTTTTACAATAGTTCAAGGTTTTTGAAAATTCTGTATTCTCGAGCTTGTTCGTGATACGTCGGCTAAACAAGTTTTAAAAACACTAACTCAGTTGATTATACATTCAAGGCCTTTTGTGTGGAATACGGCATCAGCCACGTACTCAACGCAGTTGCAAGGCCACATGCAAATGGTCAACGCCAGCAAATGAATGACTTCCAGGATTTGAGATCCGCGGAGAAGGTGTCCACAGATAAAGACCAAGTATGACAGAAAAAGAGGTTCGATATTCGCAGGTTCAAACCTCTTTTGTACTCTATTGGAAATGTCGTTATGGTTAATGCACATTCCGTTGCTACTGGCGAGAGCAGGAAACTGATATCTAAGGCGATGACGAAGGGCTATTCAACCTAAAATCAGACGACGCTGAGCTTAGCGATTTCTCCCGATCTGCTCTGATTTCCATTTATGAATTCAGTGAGATCAGTTTTGAACTCTGCGATGAACTCATCGTACGTCTCCCTTCTGCGCATGCACGGAAAGAAATTTAGCACAGCTGTTGCGTTTGTTATAGTAGGACGGCACAACCACGAGTTTAACGCAACAGCAGCGTCATTTTGCGTGAAGCAGCTGCCTTAAAATGTGGTGCAACGTTGCTCTCTTATATTGTGGAACACTGCTGTCCCGAACGAGAGAACGTAAACGTACTACAGTAGTCGATACGACTTCTAGATTCATATAAAATTTCTATGAACCGACGCGTGTCCCGAAAATAACGCAACCGTCTTACTGAATTCTGGGACTGCTGTTGTCCCAAGAGTTTGGTGCGCCGTTCGTCTTTTTGTCGGATCGCAGCGTTCCAAAATAAGAGAGTAGATGTCTTGAACATAGGGCGCGCTGACGCTCGAGTGTTTAGCTCAGCAGTAGTACGTATAAGTACCGCAGTTGCCCTAAATTTCTTTGCGTGTGAAAAAGAAGGCCATGCATGGGTTTCCATGCCGACGTATCGAGGAATCAGCGTAATTCTTATATGGCAGACAGCATGAAGAAATGGGTCACATTCGACGCTAATCAGTCAGCTAATGACTGAATGCAGTTGAATCTGCATTGAATCCACCCAGATTTCTCAAGAGCTGTCTTCCACCTAATGGAAGTACAGGTAGGAGTCGATTATCCTTAAATACAATTCTCGGCCAGGATTGTGACCGAACGGACATTGGCGGGACTATGACTAGGCCATGTCTAGTGTTCCTAAGTTAAGGAGTAGTCAATCTTATACTGCGTGGAGTATTAGGAGGAGTTCAGGAAAAGACCAGACCAAGTCTGCCATTCCTAAGTTGAAAGTGGTCAAACTCATTCTAGGTGGCGTACCAGGTGTATGTCAGGACCAGGGTTAGACACCGGTAAAGCTAAGTTTGGGAGCGTCCGAGTTACCGCAGAATGGTCCTAATGAGTCGGAAATTGAGTCCCTAAAATTTTTCTATTCATTTAATTCCTAATCTAAACGTTTTTCGGTCTTAGCTATAACTAATGACTAATCTGGGCTGAAGCTTCGCCGAGGCTTGGATGAGTCTTGGTCACCAGACTCTCCTAGAGGAGGGTAATTTGATTGGAAAATGATTCTTTAATGCTAACTGGACAAATTTTCTGCGTGGTAAGAAAATCGAGGCCTGGCGGGTTCTGACGCCCCCAAGGTGCTCTTTTGGGAGGCCTGGCGGCTCCAGGGCCCATCAGACCTCGACTACCCCATTTTATAATAGTAGACTCTTTAAGAAAAAAATATTAACTTTAAACCAATAATAGTTGATTGTTCTTATTGTATTCTATTAACTCAGTTAAAATTTACACGAAAAAGGAGAAAAAGGGAGGTTTCTTTAAGCCATAAAAAACTGAGAATTCTTTTAAAAAGCGGGAAAGACTTTATGGACGGCCCCTAATCTTTTAATGCAAGTTGCCATCGGAGTTCATCTTTAAATTATACTAATGTTTTGAAATTAAAAAAAGAAAAAGAACGAATTTTCAACAAAATAATTGAACTTTTAACAAGATTTTCGAACTTTTTATCGAATAGCTAACTTTTTAACTTCTATTGATAAATTTTTAACTAAGAGGATTAATTTTCTATCAAAATAGACAAACTATCAACGAAAACCATGAGTTTCCAACCAAATAGTAGAATTTGTAAATAAAAATGAAATAGCTACATTTTTAGTGTAAAAATTTATTTTTAATCAAAAAAACGACTTCTAAACAAAATAATTATTTTTATTTTTTATATTTTAGTTTTTTTACCAAATAGTTTGATTTTATACTGAAGTAGTTGAAATTTCAACGAAAAATGTAAATGTTTAACAAAACGTTAATTTTCCAACAAATAGATTAATTTTCTATATAATTAATTAATTTTAAGTGCAAAAGATGAACTTCCTACAAAACAGTTGAATTTTCAGGCTAGATATTAGTTTTCTACCAAAAAAGCATAATTTTCAACAAAATACACATATTTTTAACCAAGATGATTACTTTAACTTAATTTTGATTTTACATTTTTTTTCTTTTCTAACATTTCTTAACTAGGTCCAGAATCTTCTAGAATTTGAAATTTAAAAAAATTTGAATAATGTAGGTAAGAAGGTATCTAAAGGAATAAAGCATTTATTATGGTAGGTCATATACCTCGGATTCTTATCGCCTTCTTTTGGTATCGAGTAGCAAGCGAGGACTAGAGATAATATCTAGATGTGTTTAAACTTTTGTTTGCAGAATAATAGATATCAAATTAAGAGGCAAAACAGGCTTACATACATAGCCCCCTGTATCAAATGTCACCTGTACGCCTGAATCTTTTGAGCATTATATGAATGTTTTATCTATAACGAAGCAATAAATCATCCTTGTTTTCTCGTGATAACCTTGAACCTGTTTTCTCTCACAATTGCACCATATTAGTATTCTGTGACGTCATCAGGACCCTCCAAGAATGTTCCAGAAGTAATATTAGTATTCTGTGACGTCATCAGGACCCTTCTAGAATGTTCTAGAAGCAATATTATTATTCTGTGACGTCATCAGGACCCTTCTAGAATGTTCTAGAAGCAATATTATTATTCTGTGACGTCATGAGGACCCTACCAGAATGTTCTAGTAGCAATATTATTATTCTGTGACGTCATCAGGAACCTTCGAGAACGTTCTGGAAGCCCAGCAGAACTGTCTAGATGCCTGCCTCATACTGAAATCCTTGAATTCCTGAAATGTTTTGAATTCTTTGAATATTCGGAAATCCTTAAATTCCTGAAAACCTTTTAATTCTTCGCCTTCCCTGAATTTCTCTGAATGACTCCAAATCCTGCTCTATTCTGAATTCCTGAAAATCTGAATCAATCGAATTCCCTGAAATTCTCTGAATTGCTTAAAGTTCTTGAATTTATTGAATATTCTCAATTCCTTAAATCTTTTAACATCTCCGAATTCCCTGAAATCTATAAATTTCTGAAAGTCTTTAAATTCCTTGAATCCTCTATTATCCTTGAATTACTTAATTTCTTTGAAATTCTTGAATATTTTAATTTCATGATATTATTTGAATTCTCTTAATCCTCCGAAATTCCTGGAATTCTTGAAACTCCTCTAATCCCTTGAATTATCAAAACTGTTTCAATTCCATCAACTTTTCATGAATTTATTGAATTCCTTTAACGTTTTAAAAAAGCTGAAATTCTCTAAATTTCCTGAACGTATTAAATATTTTGAATTCCATAAATTCCGTCTATTTCCTTAAATTCTATAATTTACCTAAAATCCTTAAATTCCTTGAATATTCTTAATTCCCTGAATTTCCCTACAAAATTTATTTTTTGATTGAACCATTCAGTTATGCAAAATGGAATTCTTTTATTTTTTGTATTTATTATTGTTCTAAAAATGTTAAGTAAGCAAATAGAAACTTTTCATCTGAACATCTACATATTTTTTAACTCTCTCGACATTTTTCTACAAATTTCAAAAATCTTTTTAAATTAAAAAAATTAGACAATCTTCCCGTTTTGTTTCGACATTTTCGGAAACTGTTTAAAATGTTTTTAAATTATTTAAAATTTTCTTCATTCGTTACAGTGTAGTTATTTTGAATTAAAATTAAAAACTTTAATTATTTTAATTTTTCAAATTAAAAAATTTTTAAATTAAAGTGTTTGAAACTCCAAAACTAATTAAAGAGTTGAGAGTGAAACAATTCCAATTAATTTTTTTAAATTTCATAGCTTGGTATTAGGGTTAAAAATAAAATATTGTTTTGGATCTGGCTTATACCTAATAATTTCAAAAAATTATCCGTATACAGGAATTCGCATTGAAAACTTTCAAATTATTAATTGAGGAAAAATCTATCGAAATGATGAAATTTGAATGTAAACATAATATCATCTAAAAAATTTCGCAAATTTGTAAAATTTATCACAGAAAAATAAATCAAATTTTATATAATTTTTTTATAGAATCTGCAAAGCAGCTGCAGATTTTTTTCATTTTTGTATTTCAATTAATTGAGAAAGGAACTCTCATTTTTTCCTCTTTCATAACTCATTTTTTTTTTTTTGATAAAAAATTTCGTAAATACCTATGTTAAAAAATCCACGAAAATGAACTTTGTACATAAAATCGAATTTAAAAAAATAATTGGCTTTCAGTTTCAGAAATTTCTTTTCTTTTGTTTCGAAGAAATTTTTTTGGCCCAAAGAAATACTTTTTGTTCCAATGAAAATTTTTTGCTTTAATTCAAAACAATTTTCTTCATTTTGTAGGTTTTCTCGGTTAAATGGAAAAAATTATGTTAGAAAAGCAGTTACTTTAATAAAAAAAAATATATTATTCTGAATGCCCATTGGACATTTTTGTCTTATTGTTGATGTAAACTAAGATGACATCTTAATTTCTTTTTGATTTACGACAAACTCAGTAGATCATTCTTTTGTTGCTATGACAGACGTATCGTAAAAAATTATGTGTTTTCAGATAATAAAGTTAATTTATTGGCACACTTGTCCTTCGCTTGCGTTCACTTTGACAAACATGACGTTATGGGGGGGAGGGTATGATCTTTCCAGATTATTAGGTTTGTTTAAATATTTACTTTCTCAGACTCTCAAATAAATGATTTATTTGTATTATTTTTAAGTGTGTTTTGATTTTAAAATATCTTAATCATTTAAAAATACAACTTACATTCACAGACATTTTTATGCTTTTTGCATAACAAGAAAATCTCAATTTTTGCCTTCATTTCTGAATCTGAGTTTTCAAATATTGTCGACATTCGCAATTAAATTTAATTACAACCTAATTATAGAAAAGGTGCAAAAAATTTATTTATAGTACCATTTAAGTTTTATAAATAAATTTTATGAAAAAGATTTCCTACGAAAAGAGATGAATTTTCGAAAAGAAAAAAAAATTTTAACTAAATAATTAAATTTTCAAACCAAAAAGACGATTTTTTCGAAGACAGTTCCTTTTTCATTCAAAAAGTTAAAACTTGAACCAAAAAGTTCATTTTCATGCAAGAAAAATATGGATTTTTAACCAGTTGACTTATAAATCAAAGAAGACAAATTCTTAATAAAATAGTTGAATCCTGAAACAAAAAGATTATTTTGAACGCATAAATTAATTTTCTAAACAAAAAGACGAATCTTCAACGAAACACATTAATAATCTACCAAATAGTTAATTTTTCAAACAAAAAAGATCAAGTTTCAACCAAATATTTAAATTTCTATTAAAATAGTTTCATTCTTAACCAAGTAATCGAATTTTTAACCAAAATTTTGAGTTTTCAACTATCTAGATAATTTTTATACCGAATTGTTGAATTTTCAAACCAAAAAGGCGAATTTTCTACAAAACAATGTTGTTTTCAACCCAAAAATATGAATTTTCAACTAAAATTATGAATATTCAGATAGAAAAATTTAATTCTTTTAAAGTAGTATAAGTTTAAACAAATTGGTTGATATTTTGGCAAGAAAAAGTTAATTTTCAATACAGTAATCGAATCCCTAACCAAAAAGATAGATGGATAGATGAATTTTCTATTTCAAAATCAATTGTGAACTAAATGTGGAATTGGTAAATCTTTCTAAAAAAAATTAATTAACAATAAAAAAAAATTCAAGAAAATATTTGGAATCTGAATCAAAAGTTTGGATTTTTAAATAAAATTATGAATCTTCAACAAAAAATTGATTTTTAACAAAGCAGATAAGCTTTCAACCAATTAATTCACTTTTTGAAAAGAAAAATTACTTTTTAATAAAATAGTCACATTGTCAATAAAATAATTAAATTTTCAACCCAATATTAGGATTTTTAACCAAACGAGATGAATTCCGACCCACAAATATAATCACAGACATCTCAACCAAAAATTTAAAAGAAAAATCGGTTTATTGGTTTCTACTAGGAGTGTTCACATTTAAGCAAAAAACTAGATTTTTCAGTTTGCCTTTAAAAATATTTTCAAAGTTCTTCGCTGATTGCATAAAATGATATATCCGCCGCGTCAAAATTTCAAATTTGAAAGTTTTGAAGAAATTTTAAGATCATTCATGGGATTTCAAAGTATTTCAAGAAATCCTAAGAGCATTTTAAAGATATCAAAGGATCGCATAGACTTCGAGGGATTTTGGGAAATAAAAAAAAATGATAGGAATAAAAATCTAATGGTCATGAGAATAATACACCTTTTCTTTGTATACGTGCCTGAACTTTCAGACAGGACTTCGTTATTGATTATTTATCTTTACTGCTAAGAGGTAGGAAGGAGACTGACTCCCTACACAAAGGATGCGTTAAACAACCTTGCAACGCTAAGGCCATTGTCTAGACAAACAAGTGGGGAAAATAGCCGATGCTGTTACAAAAAGGGATAAAGAAAATGTATCTTTTCCCATCGCTCATCTCACACATCTCTTTCTATCTCTTTTCTATTTACCTGTATCTCTTTCTACCCTCGTCTATTTACGTATTTCTATTTTTAACTTTGTTGTACCCAATTCTCGAGTCTTGCAGTTTTTTGTACTTGAGTTTCTCTTCCCAAGTTCAGTTGGATCCATGTGATTCTCTTATGATTTCTCCCTTTTCCTGATTAGTAATCCTGATTAGTAATCCTGATTAGTAATCCTGATTAGTAATCCATTTTTATATTCTCTGTGAAACTTTTCTCTTTCATCTGTTAACCCTTCGAAATTCCGAGATGAGCAGATCTGCATCCATGCGACGGCGGGAAAACTTGTTGACGGTTGTGGTAACACATTTCCCTCCCTGGACATATTCGCTCTTTCTTGTTCTATTAATACAGAGAACTTTCTTCTTTTTGAATATGGAAATAGTCTAGATAGCCAACCTGCGGCTTTATTTTTCTCTCCTTTTACATGTTCGACAGTGTAACAATGTTCCTCAAAAAGTAATGTCCATCTTAACAATCGTGAAGAGGGAACTTTCACGTTATTTAGCCATATTAATGCCTGATGGTTTGATTGGATTGTGAACTTTCTTCTAAGAAGGTACTGTCTTCACTTTTTGCATGCCCCAACTATTGCTCATACAGTACGAGTCCGATAACTTTCCAACTGCGAGGCTGTAGGGGCGGAAAATTCCAGGAATTACGGACTTATCGGATGCCCCCTCTAGTAGAACGATATTAGGTACGCGCATGCGTAAATCATGGGCGCAAATCATTGCGCACGAACACCTTGAAGTATTACTTCCGTGTTTTCCGGGGTCGTTGGTAGATGCGGTAGGAGGGGTTTTAGTCGGTAAAAATCCGTTACTACACAGCCTTCAGCTGGGTGTCTTTTTGAAGACTCTCCTCCTCATACCAAAAATAAAAAAAATTTTGTCCATCCCCTATTTCCTATCGCACCTTATAACTCCACTATCCGCCTCAATCATTTTCTATCTTCTTATCAATTCACATGCACTTCTATCTTTCTGAATCCCCTCTTTAATATCTCTATCAATCTCTCCTCTATTTATCTCTATTTTTATATCTATCAATCCACATCCACTTCTCTCTCTGTCAATCATCTTTTTATTATAAGTGTCTATCTCTCCAATATACATCACTCTCTTTTTCTAGCTCTTTATCAATCCACATTCAATTCTTTCTATTTAATTCTTTCCTTAATATTACTACTTATCTCTCCTTTATTTACCTCTTGTTTTTCTATCTATCAATCCACACCCACTCCTATCTCTTTTCATTCCCTATTTCCTATCTCACCCTATCTCTCCAATATACATCGCTGTCTTTTTCTATCTTTTCATCAATCCACATTCATATCTATCTTTTTCAATCCCCTCTTTAATATCGCCACTTATGTCTCCTCTATTCACCTGCACCTTTTTCTATCTATCAATCCACCGCTATCTTTTTCTATATCTTTGTCAATCGAGATTTACTCCTATATCTTTCATCCACTGTTTCCAACCTCAGCCTTTAACTTCGCTATAAACCTCTACCTTTTTCTATCTCTTTGAGAATCGCAGGCCTCACAGACCGGTCCCTATATTCCTTATTTTACAGTATATTCAGTTATGTCCCCTAAAGTACCCTATTTTCAAGATTTGGTCCCTATGGGTACCCTATTTGAGTAAGGCACTTTGAAAAAAATAACAAAAATCAGGGAATTTCTGTGAGATGTGACTGTTAAAAAATAAGGGATGCCACACAGTCACGTTTTCAAATTAAAAAATCAGATTAGTCACTTTTGATTCAATAAATTAATTCATAGGTTAATCACTATTTGTTTTAGGCCTATACCTATTTTTGAATTATCTTGCATTCTTTGAAATATTCCAGGGTATTTATAAAGGTTCCGAGAAATTTTTAATAAATTTCAATAATTTTACAGAATTTTCTAGATTTTAGGGTATTTTTTAAACTTCTAATCCATTTCCAGGAGCTTTTCATTTAAATTATTTTAATGAATTTTCAAAGATTCCAAGGATTTTTAAAATTAATTCAATTAATTTGCAGCGATTTTAAAGCTTTTTAAATATTATAGGATAAACAATGTTCTAGAAATTCTAAAGATATGGAATGATTTTACAGAACATATGAGGTATAAAAATATTTAAAAATATTTCACGTTATTTTATCAGATTTCCGAGGATTTAAATGATTTCAAGGAATTTTAAAACTCTCAATGTATTTTAATATAATTTGCATAATTTCCAAAAATATCTTCATATAATATCACGGAAATTTATAATATTTTTATGCATTTTAAACAATTTATTTATGAGGAGTGAGAAATTTTGTAGGGTTTTAAATATTTGAAGAGATTTGAAATTCAAACTGAATTCAAGGGAATTAAACAATTTCAAGGGATTTCCAGGAGTTTCAATAATTTTAAGGGATTTTAATATTTCAATGGATTTCAAAGAATTTTTCACCAGACATGAGAGATTTCGTAGGGTTTCAAAGCTTTGAAGAGATTTTCAAATATTTTTTTACAATTCACTTGCAATTATCCCTGAATTCTTATTAATGTATCCTAAATTTGCTGAAATGTTTATGAATTGTTTTCAATCCACTTAATTGCTTTTTAAATTTACGTTGATTTTTTATGAACGGCATCTAATCTCTTTTAAATTTCTCTACATTAACTCCAAATTTATTGCGATTAATCAAAATTTTTTCGATTCTTAAAATTGTTCCAACTCATTTGAATTCTTTGGAATTTATCTGGAATTATTTTGTAATCATTAGACACTGCTTGTGTTAGAATTAGTAGGGTTTCAGAGATTTAACATTTTTCTTAGAATTAATCCTGAATTCTTTTAAATTCTCTTAAATTCTCTTAAATTCTCTTGAATTTTTTTAATTTACTTGAATCCTTCTAAATTCACACAATTCTACTTAATTCAATGATTTTTTTGTGAATTTTTAAATTTTTTTACGTAATCGATTCTGAAATCTATTAATTTCGGCCCCCACCATTTTTCCATCTAGGAGACACACATGCAAACGTAGCGTGTCAGTGAGTCGGCTCTGTTACATACAGCGCAGACCAGCCTCGTGTAAAGCCGAAAATGCACGAGCACCAACCCGCGCTCTCCGAACTTACGAATGATGATCTAACTCCTACGCAAATTTATTCCAGTTTTCCAATCCCCAATTACCCTCAGAAGAATAATTTACTACCAAAGACAATGAATTTTCAAATGAAGAAAAAATATTCAGGAAAAAATGATCTAGTTAAACTTTTAAATTAAAAATTGAATTTTCAACGAAATACTTCGATTTTTAACGAATGAAATTCATTTAAAAAAAAAAAAGCGATTAATTTTTAACCAAAAATGGAACAATTAAATTTTCAGTTCAAAAAATTAATTTCGAATGAAAAAAAAACAATCGAATCATTAATTTTCAAAAACAAATTCAATAGTTACATTTTCAGTAAAAAAATCAATATTGCTCCAAAAGAGAAAACAAACACTCAACAATGTATTTAAATTTCCAAACAAAAATTGAATTTAAAAATAAATAATTTAATGTTTAAAAAAAAAAATTTCAACAATTTTTTAAATTTTACAAATAAAAAAAAAATTGAACCGAAAATGATACAGTTAAATTTTCAGTTCAAAAAGTTCATTTTGAACAACAACAAAAAAAGAATTTCTAACGAAAAAAGATGCATTTTCAAACAAGAATAATATTTTAATACAAAAAAAAAATGAATTTTTAACTGAAAACTGAAAATTTGCTAACAATATCAAAACAAATTTTCAAAGAAAAAAATAATAAATTTTCAACTAGAACAGATCATTTTTCAACCAAGAATGATACAGTTAAATTTTCAGTTAAGATGATTTTCAAACAAGAAGGATAATTTGTTACCAAAAAAGAAGAATTTCAGACTGAAAAAGATACATTAAAAAAAATGAGAATTCAACAAAATTGTTACATTTTCAACCTTAAAAATTAATATTATAACAACAAAAAAAGTATTTAACCAAAAATGGAATAGATACATTTTCAGTAAAAAAACTAATAAAAAAAAGAAGTTTTGACAAAATATTTACATTTTAGCTAAATTCATTAATTTTTAAATGGAAAAGAATTTTCAAACAAATAATTTTCTACAAAAAAGACGAAAATACAACTTGAAAAATTGTATTTAAACCAAAAAAACAATGAATTTTTAACCAAGATAAAGAATTTTCAAACAAATTGTTTTCTAAAAAAGAGAAAAATTCAAAGAAATTAATTTAAAACAAAAAAAAAACCGGATTTTCCAAAAAATAGGTGAATTTTCAACCAAGAAATTAATTTCTACAAAAAAAAAAAGAATTTTCAACCAAAGAAATGAATTTTCAATAAAAAAACGATAAATTTTCAGGCAAACACGAAACCAATTTCCAATAAAATTTTTTAATTTTTAAATTTAGAAATGAATTTTAATCTGATAAGAATAAATATTCAACCAAAAATGTAATATTTAAATTGTCGGATAAGAAATGAAATTTTCAACAAAATAGTTCAATTTTTAACCAAAAAATGTAGTTACAAACATAAAGAATAATGTTCTTTCAAAAAAGACGAATGTTCAACAAAATACATGAATTTTCAACCACATAGTTGAATATTCAACTAAAAAATATAATATTTCGACGAAAAATATAATCGTTACATTTTCAGTAAAAATATGAATAATAATCATATTTTTGTCAAATTTGACTCTTTTTTTACTTTTTATTCAAATTGAACGTAGAAAATTTTTTCTCCAATAGACATGTTTTAGATGATCAAAAGTTTTATTTTTCTTTATTTTCTTTATTTTTTATTGTAATAGAAAATAGAAAATTTCACAATTTGAAATCAATATTTAAAAAATATTGATGATAGTCCATTTAGACAAAGAAAGATTAACATCAAAATTATTAATACATTTCCCAGAATTTTTTTATCTTACACATATTAAAAGTGACCGTGGCAGATTTTCTTAAATTTTGCATTTTTCTGACAATCGGATATATTTTTATACATTAAAACATTTTATACATTTAACATTTTATATATTTTTTAAAAAATGGAACAGTTATATTTTTATTGAAAAAAAATCAATTTTCAACCAAACAACATTTTTGAGTTAAAAAATAAAAAAAATATCAACCAAATGAAGAAAATTACAGCCAAAAAAGATGCATGCTCAATAAAAAAAATATACTACTAAACGTTTCAAACTAAAAAGGCTTTAATTCAACCAAAAATAATTGAACTTTTTCATTTATTTAAATTAATAATTCAGTTCGCATTTAAGGAAAACAACGAGAATATTTTTTTTAATATGAACATTAACACTCTTTGTGTTCTATTTGCTTTCGTGTTTGCTTGAAAATTTTTCGTTTTTAGTTGAAAATTCATTTTCTTTAGTAGAAAATTATTATTCTTATTTGAAAATTTATATTTTTTAGTTGGAAATTCATAACTTACGTAAAAAATTCTTTTTTTTTCTTTTGTTAAAACTTAATTTTTTCAACTGAACAATTAAGTATAAACTATAATTTTCAGTGAAAACGTGATGTTTTTTTTTAGATAAAAATTCGTCTTTTTGGTTGAAAATTTTTCTTCTTGTTTAAAAATTAATATTTTTTGTAAAAATTCATTATGTTTTTAATTAAAATACAATTATTTTCTTGAAATACGTTGTTTTTTTTTAAATTGTGTTTTTGAGCTAAAAATTAAAATTTACCATTTCTGGTTAAAATATTATATTCTTTAGTTGGCAAATTCAACTATCTAGCTGAAAATTCATGTTATTTGGACATTTATTTTTTTTCCCCCTAATTTATGGAAAATTGTTTTTTTTTGGTTGCAAATTAATTTTTTGCAATTTCATCTTTTAGAAAACTATTTATTTGAAAATATCTCTCCTTGCTTGAAACTACATTGTTTTTTAGTTGAAATCGATTTTTTTTAGCTGAAATTTCGTATTTTCAGTATAAAATTATTTCTTTAAAAATTGTTCGTTTAAAAATTAATTTGTTTGGTTGATATGTAGATATTTGGTCAAAATTTCATTTTTTGGTTTGTTTTTTTACTAAAAACGTAAGAATTATATTTTTTGCTATAAAATTTATCTTTTTTAATTGAAAGTTCAACTTTAAGTTTAAAAATGTATCTTATTGATATAATATTATTGTTGTTCTTTGTGCATTCACTTCATTGTTTAAAAAATGAACTATTCCATAGGAAATTCGATTATTTTTTGTTGTACAAAATTGATTTTTTATATTTAAAATTTAACTTTTTCATTTTTCGTTAAAATTTTATATTTTTAGTTGAAAATTCATTTCTTCCGTCAAGAATGAAAATATTTTGGCGAAAACTAAATTTTTGATCTAAAAATGTCGCTATTTCATTTTTGGTTGAAAATTTATCTTTTCTAGATGTTTTTCTAGTGTCCGATTTCAGTTAAAAGTTCATGTTTTTTAGTAATAAATTATTCATCTCTTTTTAAAATGCATCTATTTTGGTAAAGATTAAGCATTCCGTTTGCTGTTAAAAATGTATCTTTTTAGTAGAAAATCCAACTATGTGGTTGAGATTTCATGTATTTTGTTGGCAATTAAACTATTTTGCTGAAAAAAATTGTGTTGTAAATTTATTTTCTAAACTGATAATGTTACCGTTTTTCGTTAAAAATAAATTAATCGATTTCGTTAAAAATTCATTTTTTGTTGTTTTGAAATTGGTTTCAAAATTATATTACAGTGAACCCTAGATATAGGGCCCCCTGATATAGTTCTTCCGAGAATTGACGCCGCGCCGCAAGTATTGATGAAGTTGGGCCAGCTCGGGTTCGTGCTCGTGCATTTTCGGCTTTACACGTGGCTGGTCTTCACAGCATGTAACAGAGCCGACTCGCATACACGCTACGTTTGCATGTGTTTCCCCCAGATGGGAAAGTGGTGGGGGCCGAAAAATCCCACGTTCTGCAAAAACAGAATCAGTTAGTGATCTCTCACTGTTATTGCACATACCATGAATTAGATGCAATTTTGATTTTTTAAGCAATAAAAATTTATTTATTGTTTAGGAAGTTGGACTGATTGAATTATAGAAAGAGATAAAAAAATTTAATTAATAGACATTTACTGAGTGATTAGAATAGATAGATATTAATGGAAAGCGAAATAGACCAAGGGAAATGAAGAAATAGATATACCGGACCCAGTTATAGGATGAGGGATAGAAAAAGATAGATAGACTCAACTCCTGATATAATGCCCCTGGTTTTACTATATTCCTAGAAATGATGGCCTCCACAGTTTCATGTTAAAAGAAGCCACGGGGCCGAAAGAGAGGCTGTGTTCAGCCAAGCGTGACAAACTGCTCGAGGGCCACACTCTCAGTGCGTTAGCTGCATCAGGTTGCGTCATGCGTCCAAACCTAACAGAAACGGCTCACGCGGCCCAGTCTGTTTACGCTTTATTCCGCGTCTTAGGATTAAGGCAAGCCATGCCGAAGCCGGCCTTATATCGGGAGTTGAGTATATTCCTGTTCATTTTTAATTGGTCTATGAAATGGAATAAAAACTTCCATTTTATATTATAGAAAGTATCAAAAACTCCAAACAAAATTATTCACACCTTTTTAGCTTTTTTAAAAATAATTTAATTTAACAAATAGAACATTTTCATATATTTTTCAACATTATTTTATGTTTACAATTAAAATAGGTTTATTCTTTTTCGCATAAAAAAATATTTTTTCATCTTATACAATGTATCAAAATAGTTTCGCAGACATCTTAAGCTCTAGAAAATTGTTAATAATTAATATTTAACTTTGTGATAAATAATTCGAGTTAACAAAATGAAAGTTGTCATTTTTCTTTCGATGGAAATCTTTTTTTCATTCTAAATGTACTGCAATAGCTTAATAAATTAATTTGAAAAATGGACTAAAATCTTTCTAGATTATTTTTTGACATTTTTAGATATTATTTTGAATGTTTAAAATTTTTTTATTTTGTTTGAAAAATAATTTTTTTCAATCAAACATCATTTAACATTTTTCCAGGAGTATTCCGCAAATTTTATAATCATCTCGTGAAATTTTTAAAAATTCTTAAGAAACTTCTGCATTTTTTTAAATCCTTAGAATTCTACATTTTACTTCACATTTGTTGCAAATCTTTTTAAATTTTTAAATATTTATTAACCTTTTCAAAACTTCTAAATTTTTTAAATATAATTATTAATTATTTATTAATAATCAAATATAATTATTCGAATTTCTCCTAAAAATGTTTTAAAGTCTGACAAAATTATACAAACTTCTGAAAATTTCTTTAGATTATTTTTGACATTTTTAGAAATCTTTTGAAATGTTTTGAATTTTCTTGTAAAATTAATTCTTTTGAAATTAAGTATCATTTAATATTTTTTCAAGAATATTCCACAAATTTTGTTATCGTCTCTTGAAACTATTAAAAATTCTTAAAAGGCTTTAACACTTTTTTCGAATTCCTTAAAATTTTACTTTTTGTTTTCATTCAAATTTAGGGATTTTGTTAATCTTTTCAAAACTTCTGAATCTTCTAAATATTTTTTAAATGAATCAAATTTTCTCAAATTTTCCAAATATCCTAAAAAAGTAACAAAATTACCTTAAAATCTTCCAGATATTTTGTCTGCACTTTTAGAAAACCAATGCAATGTTTTGCAATCCTTTCAAATATTCACTAAAAATTAATTTTTCATATAAAAAATCACTTATATCTTTTCCAGGAATCAAGAAAATGTTTTCATTTTCTTGAAACCCTTAAAAAGTGCAAAGAAGCTTCTGCATTTTCTTAAACATCTTTAAAATTTTACTTTTGTTTTAAATTTTTTGAAATAATTTCAAATGTTAAATTATTTTTTAATCTTTTTAAAACTTCTAAACCTGCTGAATATCTTATTAATTGATTCTAATTGGTTCCAAAATTTTATAAAATTTCGTCAAAAAAGATTTGAACTTTTTCATTTTCTTTAAAACTCAATTTTTCATAATAATAATAATTATAATTCAAAGTTTCCCAAAAAGTTTCTTATGACAATTTAAGAAATCTTCTCCAAGGATGTCAAATTTTTACTCTTGTTTAAAAATTTATTTTTCAAAATAAAAAATCATTTAAACTTTTAAATGTGTTTATTATTTTTATAATGATTTGCATTGACCCTAGAATTTTCTAGAAGTCCTGCAAGAGTATAAAAATTGCCTTAAAATATTACAGATTCTTTTTTAACATTTTTTTAAATCTTTATTTAAAATTTTTTAATTTTCTTTAAAAGTTGAGATTTCAAAATAAAAAATTATTTAAAATGATTTCAGACGTATTTAGATTAATTTTTATTCTGTTAAAATCTTTTATGTTTTTTTAATCTTTTCAAAAACTATAGGTATTCTTAATTTTTTTAATCATTTGAATTTGTTCTAAAATTAAAAAAAAATCCTGCAAGATAAAAAAATTTAACTTAAGATCTTCCATATTATTTACGACATTTTTTTAAAAACTTGTAAAATATATTTAAACTTTCTTTAAAATTTGCAAATAAAAAATCATTTAAAATTATGCCCGGAGTCTTAAGAACATTTTTTATTATCTTTAAGCCTCTCGAAATTCTTTTAAAATCTTTAAAGCCTAAATATAAAAATAAATTTTTTGTAATCTTCTCACATTTTTAATTATTTTCTAAACATTTCAAAAATTCTAGACATTCTAAATATCTGTTTAAATGACAGAAATTCATCCTTAATTTTTCTGAAAGTCCTGCGAAATTATAACAATTGCCTTAAATTCTTATAGAATATTTTTCAATACTTTTGAAAACCTTTTGAAAAGATTTGAATTTTTTTTTACTCAAATGTTTTTTTAATAATAAAAATCATTTGAAAATTTCACAGAAATCATAAGAACATTTTTTATTCTCCGGAAACATTTCTAATTTTTTAAGAACTTTCTACAATTTTTAAATCCTTAAAATGCTACATTTCGTTACAAATTTTGTTTGTCTTTTTAAAAATGATAAACATTCTAAATATTTTTTTAGTAATTTAAATTTTTCCTAATATTTTCCCAACATCCTGCAAAATGAAAAATGATGTTCAAATCTTATATATTATTTGTTGATATATTTGAAAATCTTTATGTTTTAAAACTTTTCAAATATATTTAAACTTACTTTAAAATTTCAGATTTCAAAATAAAAAATTATTTTAAATCTTCCCAGAAGTATTAAGCACATTTTTCCCATTAAACTTTTTAAAATTCTTTTAGAATATTTAAAATCTAAATACTATTTTTAATTTTTTCTATTATTTTCAAATTTTTAATTACTTTTCAATTTTTTAAATTGTAAGCATTGTAAATATCTTTTAGAAGCATTTAAATTTTTCCTCGAATTTCTTTAAATCCTGCGCAATTCAAAAAATTGCTATAGGATCTTCTAAATACTTTTTTTATTATTTTTGACAATCTTTTAAAATTTGTGTAAAATTTTCTCTTATATTAATTTGTCAGGATAAAAATCGTAACCAATTTTCCCAGGAATATTAAGCAATTTTTTTTTATTATTTACTAAAAAATGTTTGAAATGTTTGAAATTAAATATTATAATTCTTTCAAATTCAATATTAAAAGATCATTTACAATTAAAATTGACTCGTTGATCAATATTGTTTAGCAACATTCAGAAATAAATGTTATCATAAAAACTATTTTGAATCTTGATTAACTGAATTGACGAGGCAGAAAATTTGTCATCTTTATAATTATATAAATAAATATAATCTTGTTTAATATTTTCAAGAAGTTATTTAATGAATCTTTATGTAATTTTTGAAACATACGGACAAAAAATTTTGTGTTCGAAAAAAAAAATGTATATTCAATTATTGAAGAACCCTTCACAATTTAAATTTTATCTTTCAGAAACAAATTTTTAGAATTAAAATTACTCATTTGGAAACACTAAGGTTATTTAAAAATAGTTTATATCAGTATCAAGAAAAAATTCATTAAAAATATTTCTTAGTATGGAATTTCCCCAGTTTTCACAAATTGATAAATTGAATTTCGCGCCGTGATTGGTAGCACTGCAGTGGGGCAGTGGGTCAAACTTGTCAAATAAAAAGAAAGGTTATGTCAGTTGTTGTGTTTGGATTTGCTGATTCGTAATTGTTATCCCTAATATTTTGCAATATATTTCAAAATATTTGCCTTGTCTTGTAAAAAATCTCAATATACGTGAACTATTATTCCATGTCGTTAAAAAACCGCCTTCGATAGAAGAAAGTTGATCAGCAAAATGTCAAAGAAACAAAAGGTAACCTCAAATTTCGCGATATTTTGCTTTTTTTATTGTTTTTTTTTTTTTAGTGATTTAGCTCTTGAATTAAATCTTTTTTTGTATAATTTTATTTAGGAAGCTCTAGTTTTCGTTGTTAATGTCGGAAAAACGAGTAAAGAAAAAGCTGAGAATGAAACCGAATCTTTTTTGGATAAATCAAAAAATATCATCAAACAGGTTATGGAAAGAAAGGTGAGTTTTAAACTTTAAAACATCAATAATTTGAAATAAAAAATTCGATTAACCATTTATTTTTGTTGATTTATTTTACAAATTTTATAGAAATATAATTTTTCTACGATTTTCGGGAAAATTACCAGAGATTTTTGAAAATTGCATATATTATATTTAAAAAATCAACACAAAAAGATTTTGTACTTTATTTTAAAAATTTTCTTAAAAGATACGAATTTTCTACCAGAAGGTTTTTTGTTTTAAATATTTTTTTTATGATGAAAATTATTTTAAAATTTCTAAATTCTTAAGAAACTGCTATTTTTTTGAATTCTAAAAATTCTACATTTTGTTAAAAATTTGGCAATCATTTCAAAAATTATAAATATTCTAAACATTTTTTAATGATTTGAATTTTCCCCAGAATTTTCCAAAAATCTTGTAAAATTAAAAAAATTGTTTTAAAATCTTTTAGATTTTTAAACATTCTAAACTACATTTTTCTAAAAAAATCCTTTACATTATTAATTAATCTTTATATTTTAAAATGTGTAAAATGTTTTTAAACATTTCCCAAAAGTTGAGATTTAAAAATAAACAATCATTTAAAATGATTTTCAAATTTTTTATTATTTTCGAGTTATTTGAAAGATGTGAATTTCTACAATGAATTTCTACACACACACAAAATTAATTATCAAACAGTTGTATTTTTAACCAAAAAATAATCAATATTTTCCAAAGAGGTACAAATATTCTACAAAAAAGGTTTATTTTTTAACTAAATTCGTGAATTTTTTATCATGAATATTAATTTCCTACAAAAATGGACAAATTTCGACAAAATTGTTTCATTTTGACACGAAAAGATGCATTTTTAAATTAAAGCGTTGATAATTAAACTAAAAAAAAAATTAATTTTGAATCAAAAAGTTTTAAATTCATCCAAAAAGACAAATTTGTTTTTTTAAATGTAAAATTTCTACCAAAAAAGAAGAATTTGCGATCCAAATTGATGCATTTTAAACAACATTTTGGAATTTTTAATCAAAACTAGATTTTGCAGCCACAAATGAATAAAATTTTGGGCAAATTATAAAATGAAGGGAAAAATAATTCTTAATGAAAAATGCAAATTTCTAATGACTTAAAGTTATATAAATATAATTTTCCTTTATTTACTAAAAAAATTGCTGAGACATTGTTTTTTAATTTTTAAGGATTTTTACCAAATTTTAGCAAAAATTTGAGTTTAAAGGATATTCAGGACTTTTTATGCTTGAAAAACCTTTAACAATAGTTTATACATTTTTAAAAGTTAGAAAATTATTTTTCATCTTTTGAAAATTTCTAAATATCTTAAATGTCTTGAAATATTTCAAAATCTTGAAAAAACTTAAAAATTGTCTTTCGAACTCCTCAAAAATCTACATTTTATTTCAAATTTTTTGAAATCTTTTCAAATTTTTTTGAAATTATTCAGAAACGTCTAAATATATTTTTTAATTATTTGAATTTTTCCTAAAACATTGAATAAATTCTGTGAAATTAAAAAAAATCTGAAAATTTTCCAGATTCTTTTTTTGAAAATTTTGGAAATCTTTTGCAATATTTTAAAATCCTTTAAAACATAGTTTCAAAATAAATTTTGGTAAATGAAAAATTAAATATTTTTTTTTCACAAATCCTAAAAAAAATTGTATTCCTCTGATACCTTTTAAAAAAATTTTTTTATCTCGAAACTTTCAAAATTTTTAAAATTGTATTCCGATTTTTTCCAATGTCTTCATTTAATTTTAAAATTTTGAAATCTTTGAATTATTCTTCAAATTTTTCAAAAACTTCTAAAAATATTTTTAAATTAATCAAATTTTTCTGAAAAGTTTGAGAAGATTAAAAAAACATGTTTTAACAACGAAGTTGAAATTTCAACCAAATATTAGAGTTTTCGATATAAAAAAAAAAAAACATTACAATAGTAGGCTTTTGATTTAAAAATAATTAATTTTTATTCGTACCAGTAGAATTTTCAACGAGAAACGGTTTTTTTTAGCTAAAAATGGAATAGTTTAGTTTTCAGTTTAGGAAATTATGTTTCAACTAAAAAAAAAGAAAAAAAATTCCAACCAAATGGATATTTCACAAAAAAAAATGAATTTTCAGCAACGCAGTTGAATTTTTTTTTACCGAAATAGATTATTTCTTAACCAAATTTTTCCATGTTTAATCAATCAAATTAATTTCAACAAAGTAGTTGATTTTTCCACCAAAAAAATTTTTTTTAACAAAAGAGCTGAATATTTAAGCAAAGATTCTAATTTTTGAGCAAAAGCGATAAATTATGATTAAAAAATAAAAATAATAGGAGAATTTTTAATTAAAAATAATTGACTTTCCACTAAAAAAGATGAATTTTTAGTTAAAAACGATCAATTTTTTGCCAAGAGTTAAATTTTTCGATAAGAATTAATTTTCAAAGAAATAAAAAGATTTTTTAACAAAAGAGTTAAATTTTCGACTAATAAAATTAATTTTCAACTAGGAAATTACAAAATAGTTTAACTTTTGACCAAAAATGTTTATGTTAAACAAAATAGTTGAATTTCCATGTAAATAGTAGCATTTTTTATTAAAAGAGATAAATTCTGATAATTTTTTTTTTAAATTTAAGTAGACTTTTTAATTAAAAAGATTAAAAATAATTAAGTTTCAAACAAATTATATGAATTTTTAAAGAACTAGATTAATCTTCCTGTCATATTTTTTATAAAAAAATTAATGGAATTTTAAATAAAAAAGACAAATTTTTAATAAAAAATGGAATAATTAAATTCTCGGTCAAAAAAATTAATATTAACAAAATAATTAAATTTTTATCGAAAGATATTTATGGCGAAACAAAATTAAAAAATTTCTATTAAAGTAGTTTAACTTTAAATAGAAAAATATTTTTATTAAAATAAATTCATTAATATGAATTAAACTAATGATTAAAAAGAGTTAAATTTCTCTCAAAAGAAATTAATTCTCAAACCAAAAAGACGAATTCACAGCGAAAGGGTTGGATTTTTTCAGTGATTTTTCAGTGAGGAAAGAAAAGGAATTTTAATGAACTTGTTGAATTTTTAATCCAAAAAGATGAATTTTTAACCTAATAGATTAATTTTCTACTAATTTTTTTTAAACATAATCCATGAATTTTCAGCTAAAAAGGAAAAATGTTTAACCAAAAATGGAATAATTAAATTCTTTTTTAAATAAATTAATTTTTTACTCAAAAAACCAACATTAATTTTCAACAGAATAATTAAATTCTTAACCAGACATTAATCGTGAGCCAAAAAAAAAAGAATTTTTTATTCAAGTAGCTCAACTTCAAATTGAAAAATAATTTGATTAAAATTTATTGGTATTTATTAAATATTGAATTGTACTTATAATTAAAAATAGTTGAATTGAGAGGAAAGGACGAATTTTGAATTAAAAATTATTAATTTTCTCTAAAAAGAAATTAATTCTGAAACCAAAAAGGCGAAATTTCGAATAAAAAGTTAAGAAAAACAAACGAATTTCAACGAAATTTTTGAATTTTTAATATAAAAATATTAATTTTTAACCTAGTAGATTAATTTTCTACCACATTTAAAAAAAAATTCTATGAATTTTCAGATAAGAAATAGAAATTTTCAACCAAAAATGGAACAATTAAATTCTTGGTTAAAAAAATTAATTAAAATTAAAAGGACGAATTTTGAATGAAAAAAATATTAAATTTCTTAAATTAAATTAAAAATAAGATTGTTAAATTTTGAAAGCTTTGAATTGGAAATGATACAATTTCAACTCCTTTCTGATAAAATTGTCTGTTTAAAACAATTGTAATCTGAAATTTTTCAATTTAGAACGTTTTTAATTATAAATAATACGGTTTTAATTCCTTTGAATATTCTTATAATATAAAATCATAGAAATTTGCGATTCTTATATTTAAAATAAATTTCCTGAGAATTTATGAGAATCTCAGAATTTATTGTAATTCTGCTTTAGCAGAAATTAAATATTTTTTTGATAAAAATGCAACTGTTTGGTTGAAAATTTGTATTTTGGTGTTGAAAAATGAATTAAAATATTTTCTGGTTGAAAGTTCCGCTTATGAAAAAAGTTTTTTTTTATTACAAATTCATCTGTTTTAGTACAAAATTGATATTTTTTGAATAAAAATGCAACTATTTGGTAGCGAAATTAACTATAAGTTTGATCGTGGAAACTCAAACTAAAATCTTTTTTAACAGAAAATTCACCGATTTTTTGAAAATTGATCATTTTGATTTAAAACTTTATATGTTATAGAAGAAATTTCATTTTTTTAATAAAAATGCAACTTTTTGTTTAAAAGTCCTTCTTCTTTGCTTCATAATTAAACTAATTTGTTTAAAACATTTGATTCAATCGCTTTGCTAAGAAATCACTTTTTTGTTAAAGATTTATCTTTTAAGTTGAAAATTATCTTATTATAAATTAATCTTTTTTAATTGAAACTTTTTTTTTATGGAAGTCTGGTTGAAAATTTAACTGTTTATTGGAAAATACTTCTTTTTGTTCTATTAAGAATTCATTTTTTAACAGAAAATGGAACTTTTCCATTTTTTAAGATTGATATTTTTTAGTTAAAAATTGGCGTTTTTTTTGTACGAAAATTATTTTTTAGTTTGAAATTTCTTTCGTTTTGCGTAAAAATGCATCAGTTTCGTGGAAAATTAATTTTTTGTTGAACAGTCATATTTTTTGTTTGAAAATAGAATTTTTGTAAAGAAAATTTGTCTTCTGGTTTAAAGATTCAATAATTTAGATAAACTCTTATTTAGTTTTAAAATGAAAACTCTTTGTTTTCATGAAAATTCAACTATTCCAAATTTTTTTTTAGATGAAATTTTATCTGTTTTAAGAGAAATTTCATCTTTTCTGCATAAAATTCAACTATTTGGTAAAGAATTTAACTTTTTTGTTAAAAATTCATCCTTTTTGTTTAAAAAAGAAGTATCTTTTTTGTTTTATTAAGAATTCATTTTTTAACAGAAAATGAAAATTTTCCATTTTTCAATATTAATATTTTTTAGTTAAAAATTGGCGTTTTTTTTGTACGAAAATTATTTTTTAGTTTGAAATTTCTTTCGTTTTGCGTAAAAATGCATCAGTTTAGTGGAAAATTAATTTTTTGTTGAACAGTCATATTTTTTGGTGGAAATTGAATTTTTGTGAAGAAAATTTGCCTTCTGGTTGGAAGGTTCAATAATTTAGATAAACTTTTATTTATTTTTCAAGTGAAAAATCTTTTTTTTTCATGAAAATTCAACTATTCCAAATTTTTTAAAATGAAATTTCATCTGTTTTAAGATAAATTTGATCTTTTCTGCATTAAATGCAACTATTTGGTAGAAAATTTAAGTTTTTTGTTGAACATTCATCCTTTTTGTTTAAAAAAATTCGCCTATTTCGATTGAAAATTAAATTTTTCTGTAGAAACTTATTTTTTATTAAAAAATTCATACTATTATCTTGAAAAATGTTTTTTTTTTCA